>NC_047591.1:22267278-22567278 GCF_011004845.1 Esox lucius
GTAAAAATAATCATGAAGAAGTCGTATACCGGTTTTCCACTGGCGGAAGGTAATAAAGTAAAGGGTTGTGCACATAGGCACACTGGCGTATGGTTTGCGCCCAGAGGCTAGAACAATTAGATCTTCTCTCAGGTTAATCCAGATTAGCCGTCATCGGCCAACACACCGATTCACACTGGGCGGTTCTCAGCAGTGAACTCTATGTAGACGTTAGGTTTTGTGCCCCTCCATTGTGGAGTCTGACCAGTGTTTTTTGTAAGGTTTTCTGATGATCAGTTGGCAAGGCAGGTCGATAAATTCTAAGCACTAGCCGTGTGAGGCCCTTTTTATAATTAGTAATGTTTGTATGTGTATTCAGGGCCTACATGTGTTTATGGAATAGATGGAAAATTCAAGAATGTTCCTCATAAAATTAGGTGCGCAGCTTATTATTCCTAGGCGTCAAGAGCCAATCCAGTGCAGGTTGAAGGTTATGCTGCTCTCTGATTGGGCAGTCACGCAAAGCATTCACATGAAGTTCAGTTTTCCCCAATGAAAAGTGAAATGTTTCCGGCTTTTGTCATTTTGCAGTAGTCTGCTGGAAACGGTCTGTTCTCAATATCCTGTTTGAGTCAGTTCCTACAATTCTCAGTGACACAGAAGGATGCATATTTAGTTTTTGCTGTGAAGATGTGGTTTCACTAATAAACACATGAACCATTTGATGTCTGTCAGATTTGTTTGGTGTGGTGAAGACAGAATTTAGCACCCCTTTAGGGATCAGTTCCTAAAAAAATTCTCCGGCTTCTAGCGAGATCCATGTGTGTTCTACAACATGCCTGCAAAGCTTGACAAGTAGTGAATGGTGTGCTGAAAGACAACAAATTAGTGGCCAATTCGTTTGGTACACCATTTTTGGTTCGTGGGACTGGATCGCTCCGACCAGTCGAGTGACGTGGGCGTGGCTTGCTATATAAAACAGGCATTCAATTAGCCTAGTGATATAAAACAGGCATTCAGTTAGCCTAGTGATTACGTGTTAGAATGGGCCGAATTCGTGTCTTAATGAGGTGAGTTCTGCAATTGTTTTGCTGTCATAAATTCCATCAGTGTCCTGATATTTCAGTTTTCTTTCACGCTTTTAAATTTAAGAAATGTGGAATTGGAAATTATTTTCTAAATTGACTGAAATTTAAAGGAACATTTTCCCAACTTTGAAGTACACGCAAGAAATGCATTTTTCTCAGTCATTCAAAAACTAGAATTTCTTGAGGTTCTCCCTGTCTGTGTGTCTTTCATTCAAATGTCCCCACACCCGTTCTACAAAATGTACCTGTCTCTTGTTCTCTCCGGAAACCCAGGGAAGCAGCAGCCTGGAATCTCTGGATGGGTCAGGCTTGGACTTCTCCAAGAGTTACGATGCTGTTGTATTTGATGTGCTGAAGGTGACTCCTGAAGAGTTTGCTGTGAGTACTTCCAGGGACCCCTAATGCTCTCTTTAAATGTTACTCTTGTGTATTTGGAGGTTTAATTAATTTTCTTCATGTTATTTCAGAGCCAAATCACGTTGATGGATGCCCCGGTATTCAAAGCTATCCAGCCAGAGGTAAGGTAATATACAGAGAAACTGATCGTGATTGGAGTGGATATTCCCAAGACCAAGTGCACCTTGATTTATTAAAGATCCACTCATCAAATGTATATGCACGATTGTGTGGGAAGCAGGTTTAGTTGTTGTACGTCAAATGTCTGAGCCAGACCAGACCGTTTTATAGGGGTTCTGTTTCATATCTTGAATAAATAATACTAGATGCTGCTGTAACCTAGCCATCCTGTATTGCTTGGCAGTCACGTTCAACTAAACCCATCATGTAACCTAGCCGTCCTGTATTGCTAGGAAGTCACGTTCAACTAAACCCATCATGTAACCTAGCCGTCCTGTATTGCTTGGCAGTCACGTTCAACTAAACCCATCATGTAACCTAGGCGTCCTGTATTGCTTGGCAGTCACGTTCAACTAAACCCATCGTGTAACCTAGCCGTCCTGTATTGCTAGGAAGTCACGTTCAACTAAACCCATCGTGTAACCTAGCCGTCCTGTATTGCTAGGAAGTCACGTTCAACTAAACCCATCATGTAACCTAGCCGTCCTGTATTGCTTGGCAGTCATGTTCAACTAAACCCATCATGTAACCTAGGCGTCCTGTATTGCTTGGCAGTCACGTTCAACTAAACCCATCATGTAACCTAGGCGTCCTGTATTGCTAGGCAGTCACGTTCAACTAAACCCATCATGTAACCTAGGCGTCCTGTATTGCTTGGCAGTCATGTTCAACTAAACCCATCATGTAACCTAGGCGTCCTGTATTGCTTGGCAGTCATGTTCAACTAAACCCATCATGTAACCTAGCCGTCCTGTATTGCTTGGCAGTCATGTTCAACTAAACCCATCATGTAACCTAGCCGTCCTGTATTGCTTGGCAGTCACGTTCAACTAAACCCATCATGACCTTTTTTGCACACAGGCCTCGGAAAATACTGTTGACATTTTTCTGCAGTTTGTAATAAGCAACACTTGACATTTTCTGGAGATGTTGGGCAACTGAAAAAACATGATGCAATGTTTTCTCTATACAGGCTCAGTGGCTTAGTTCAGACATCCTGGAGAATCAGAATGGATGAGTGGCAATTAAGATAAAATGCAGTAAATGGTTGGATTTGGGGCGAAACAGACCGTTTGGAAACGGTGCACTTTCCAAGCATGATTATTTTCCATTTTGTCTTCGACCCTGACCTCACACAGCAGGCTCCCCCTCTGCAAAGTTTCAGGAAAAGGTGTGGTGTATGTTGAAAGACCTTCAGTACACTGTTTCTAGGCTATCTTAACCTCTAAAATCTAAATCTAAAACCACACTGTGTATCTATTGTTACTAGTTACAGTCAAAATGCTTGAAAAGAACAGAGATCATCCATTTAAATAATTTGTTCCCACCACCTCTTCTGCTCAAAGAAGTACAGGTTTGTGCTCTTCTCACAAGTCAGGGCACACCTTTAATTGGAGCCTGTGCCTTTGTTTTACTCAAGCTGTCCAGGAAAATGTCTCCAGTGGGATTCTAACAGCTGTTGTTTATATTTAGGTACATGTTAAAAGACAAATATTATGAGAGCATGCTAACTGGGAAATGTTAATTTTTTTTCACTACAATAATGTCTGACTTATTGTTAAAACTTCATTCTTAAATAAAGCAAGTTCTGGAGGAAATTATCCATTACAGGGAATTCCACCCGATCTGTCTGGTAATAACGGTTGCAGATGGCCTAGTGGTCAACAACATTGGGCCATTAACCAAAAGGTTGCTGGTTCTAATCTCGTCCTGTCATGGAAAAAACATATGTTGTGCCCTTGAGCAGTCCCTAATTGCTCCTGTACAGCAGACTCTTTTATTCGCTCTGGAAAAGGGATGTTTCTGTCAGGGTTGTGTTCAATTCGTACAGTAAAATGAATTTGTAATTCAATGATTGAGAAGGACATGTGTTATTAACTGAAAAGGAGAAACTATATATATCTCAAATGTTTTTTAGTAATGGGTTTTCTCATTGAAATGGCCTCCTGAATGGACTGCTGTCAATTGTAATTGAGCAAAACACTGGTTTGCAGATGTTCGGCATGGGCCTCTGTCTAGATTAAATAACTGTCCCACTTTCCTCCTTGTCAAACTACCACACTTTCCTCTAAAGTCTAAATCCTTATTTTTACTTTGGGCAGAGGTCACCCTTACGACGTGGGCCTCTGCATGTCAAGAAGACAATCAGTTTCCCCTTGGAATCCATCCCCATGACCATTATTTTCATAACGTCAGTTATTTGGAAAGTAGTGGACTGAACGATAGTGGCTTGGCAAGGCTTTGCAGTCAACCTGGCAGCTTTATGTTTCTGCGCCATTTGGAAAGAGATTTATATTTCAGATTCAGTTGATCTCTCTAGATCCCGTACAAATTAGACCGGTCCAAGTTGCTTGTGGGCAATGATGTAAATCCTCAGTTAGGACAAATTTTCGAGATTGTTTTCCACCCTTTTAATGAGACTCCGAATCCCAGTTGTCTTGCCATCTAATTAACAATGAACATTAAATTAAAACAGAACATTAAAGAGCATCGACTTTCCTCGAAGCCTAATCTTTACAAGCTTGTCTATTCTGACACTGTGCTATGTGCCAGACAGCCTTGATTTTCGTTATCCATTTTGGAGTAGTTAGGCTTAAACAGATTTTGTCCTAAAAAAGATTACATGAACTATGATGAATGTTGGTCGTACGTCAGTAAAATGTAGTTCTAATGATTTTGCTCTTACCTAATAAACCGCCTGAACCCTGCAGTTTGCTAATGCACTTTGGCTCTTTCTTCTAAGCTGTACAATGATGCCAAGGTTTAATTAATTTCTTTCTGTTAACCATTGCAGCTGGTTGTCATGTTTTCTTATGGGGGAATGGAATCTGCATGTCTTCAGTCTCCAGTTCAGGAAGGCCAGTGTATAGGGATCACCATGGAATGAAGTACCGGGATCACGATGTCCCAGGGGCGTAGAAATTCAAGTACCAGGCTCAGCTCCATTCCCTTCACTATTAATGCCCATGCTGAAGGCTGAAGGAATTACAGATAAGGGAGAGAGTGTTCAGCGTCACTTTCTGAGAAGCCATTTCGTGATCATCAGTGAGTGTAATGGTCTTCTAATGCCACCTGGGTGACCTAGACAGGCCTTTACAGGTGTGCCTGGGTTTCGTCCTGATGAAAGAAGCACTCATGGCGCTCAGCCAGGTGCTTGGGGATAATTGTTAAACAAACACAAGACCAGAGAGAAACTGCTGAAACACCCGTGTCGTATTTACAAATGGAAGAGCCATCAGTCACGGATGACATATCTTGAATTATTTTTCTTTTTTAAACAGTATGAAGGAGGGGGACGTTCGGGAGGTTTAGGGACAGATGTATTGGCAGCCCGTTGATTTCCCTCAGGAAAAACGGTTATTGTTAATGTAGGAAAATATGAACCAGTCTGGAGAGGTTTATCAATCAAGACCATTGTCCTGAAGTTAACAGACCGAGATGTTAAATTAAGAGGTTTTGTTTGCTTTTTTTACTTATAAAGCATTGTGAAGCGTTAAATTGGCCTTTCTGCTTCATCTGGACACCATGGAGCCTGAAATATGGTGCTTAACGTTTAAAAACATATATTGGTGTTATCAGATGTGCTCTCAAGGCCTGCTATTACTGGACAAACGGAAAGGAAAAGCCTACACTGATGCACTACCCTGGGGGAGCTACTTTACACTACCGTTCCACATACTCAACAAGCTTTGTATCCTCTCAGACCGTTCCAATATCTTATGCAAGACCTTTTCAGTCTGAACTGTGATTGTTTAATGTGTGTGCTTCCTAACATATCTTTAGTTTTTTCTCTTATATACACCTAACCCTAACCCTTTTTACATTGCTGTACACATGGCTCAAATGTAAAAGAAACCTCAGTCTCAGCTTGATTTCCCTGTAAAAATAAGTGGTTAAATAAAAATAAAAAATAGAGGTACGCTTGCCACTCGTCCTATTGGCTTGACAGTTCGACCTAATAATGCTGAGCTGCTGGAAGTAGCCTTTTATACTGATATGAGATGGTATCTTGTGTAACTCACTTGGTACGAGACTAGTGATTGCAATGGTTGTGGATTCAATTCCCACAGAAAGCCAGTATGAAAATGTATGCGCTCACTACTGTAAGTCAACCTGGACAAAGGAATCTGCTAAACTACTTAAATGTAAGTGTATCCATAAGTAAGAAAAAGTCCTTCATGGATTTATATTGAGTGCATTTTTTATTTTTTTTCACTGTCCCTGTTTTTTGGGCATGGACTAGAAAGACTTGCTTCACGTAAAATCTAAATAGTTAGATCACGCTCGACCTCTCTGTGGTGAAGGAAAGATTCCAATTCTTACGTACGCAAGCTACTTCCTGGCCGTTGCAATGGATTTATGGCCTCAAGTGGTTTCAAATTGAATCACGACTTGGCGTTATATTTGTTGTGTTTAGCAGCCATTTCAAGGCAGTCTTTGACATATTTTATACCGGTCTTCGCTTGTTTGACATTACACATTACTCAAATGAACAAGTAAATACACTGGACCAATACAATAAAACCTGACTCAGTGAAACAACAGTCAGTTTCTGCTGTGCAGTATTATACCAGTGCACTGTAAAACCCAATAGGCCCGAAACTGCATCACTCCACGATTCCCAACTGGCTCCAGACACTGATCCAAGTACACCTAGGATTCTGTACAGTGTGTGTCAGTCAGATATACAGGTTCATTAGTGACTGCTTGGATGCAGAGTTGACGTTCTTTTCCCCCAACATGATACATGGGACAGGTGCCATGTGAATACATTCTTACTTGATGGTTCTCTTTTGACCGTTGGGGAAAAAGAGAAACGTTTTAATGTTTTATTATTTTAATTTTTTTTTACTAAATTGAAATACCACACATTTAGTAAATCTTCAGATATGCATTCTGATGCGCTAGTCACTGTTGTAGTGGACACACTTTAGAGGTCCCTTTTCACTGACTTCAGTGACCTCCTATGACACGCCGTTATTTAATACAGATGTAATGTTGGAGAACGGTTTACATCACCTAGGGTTTTCACCCCCCCCCCCCCCAAACATCTCACTACTGCTCGTGCCGTAATCAGGTTTCATTTTTATTTTTTTATGGATGAGCTAAAATTATTTCAAGATGTCTATATCTTAAATGCAGCCCATCTATCATCTAACGTGAATACGTTACCAGCCTGTCAAGGCATCACCCTTCTGGAACTGCTTTCGACGGCTTTGACCATGTTCACGAGGCAGCGAGGCCTGGAACATCTGTGAAATGGATGCTGTCATGGCATTGGCAATTTGAGACTGAAGCTCATTAAGTCCCCTGGGGAATGTAATAAAGTTTAACCTATGCTTTAATCGGAGGGACCTTCCCCGTCTGTACTGCAATGTATTTTTATTTTCTTATGGCGCTTTTCCACTGCATAGTACCGGCTCGACTCGGCTCTACATGGCTCGCATTGGTTGGTTTTCCACTGCAGGTGGTACCCTGTACCCGCCCATAGTGATATCACAGGAGAACTGCTATGACTCCACCTCAAACGCGACACACACGGGAACAACAATGGCGATGTCCTACACCTAATACCGGCGAAAAGCCAGCATTTGCAGTGAACCGATAAATCTCTTGAATTAACTACATCAATTTTCTTTTAAATTGACGAGCTTTGAACGTGGTAAATTAAAAGTAAACTAAATCTGGATAACATGGTCACAGACCCTGTTTGAAAAACAGTTAAAAGGTAGAATCTAATTATTGTTATACAGCAATGTTCTGTTGGATTTAAGCGTATGCACGTCAGATTTCAATGCCAATACATTTAAAACAACCTACATAACCCCTCCATCTCGATTAAAAGCCGGCTATAATACCACAAGGCAAGCGTTTATACCGGTAGAAGCGAGGAAGCACGCGTGAGCAGTAACTTTGGTCTTAATACATTGCAGAACGCAAAAATAGTTAGAAAGCTTGGTAGGCTGCTTCTGTTTGGCTTGACATTACTACTTTGACCAGTGCAATGTATGCCAGTTAGCCTACAGAAAAACCCAGAGTAGGAAAAAGACGATGTCTTTTAGAAGGTTCCAAAAATAGCGCGTCTTGTGGGTCTCAAGGGGATAACGAGTATTTCAACGTCAGTGCGTAGGTCCAAACCAAGAGGAGTTTTGGGAAAATACGATCGCTTAAATTACGAGTCTGGTCCTATGCACTGGCACTGAAATTAACCCATTTAAATGCAAGAACTCCTGGGACAGACTCGCAAAGAGGCGCCGGTCTCGTCTCAACTATTCTCTGACTCTGGACGGCTAACACGCTTTGAGTCAATCTTGTCCAATCAGAAGTCTTCCGTGTTTTCACGTCACCTTTTGCTATCGCCTCAGCTAGGTTGGAACCTCGACAAAAGCAGGTATTAAAAAGTATCTGGTACCAGGTACTGTCCCAACTTTTGGCCAGTGGGAAAGCAAAAAAGGTGTGCAAGCCGGTACCACGCCATAACATTTTGGACAATGATGGTAGGTTGCGCAGTCTTGTTCATACTTTTTCTTTACTGTTGGAATGCTCTGTACTTCAAAGATGCAC
Source organism: Esox lucius (assembly GCF_011004845.1). Classification (NCBI taxonomy): domain Eukaryota; kingdom Metazoa; phylum Chordata; class Actinopteri; order Esociformes; family Esocidae; genus Esox; species Esox lucius. Next base: position 22,275,486 of record NC_047591.1, read on the forward strand.
GAAATGTCATGTAGGAGTAGTTTTGTTCTCTCCTGGCCACTTTGTACCCTTTGTGGCTTTCATTCCTCAATTTGGGGAAACTATAGTGTTTGGGGGGGGTTTGCGCGGCCCACTGAGATGTCTTGAGGTGAGACGTTCAGGGGTGTACAGCTTTACCCTTGAAAACCCCTAATCTAATTTGCGACCACGCTTGAGATTCTTAGTGTGAATTCATGGCAACAGTGCAGACCGAAATCGTCTTGTAAGCACAAAGATTGCTCTGCCCACAGGTCTCTGTGGTTGCGTTGCAGGCTCCCCTTCTCATAAAATAGTTTTAATCCATTTTGTTTTGTCACATTTAAAGCCTGGTCACGGCTTGCCCTTTATCTTCATTAAAAACTGTCATTACGGTTCCCAAAAGGAAATAAAAATGGCTGGTTCATCAATTGTTCCTGTACCTGGATACTGTCTGGAGTGCCGTGTACATGTAGTCAGGGAGGCCCCACAGAACCTGCAGTGGAAAACATTAGCCAAGTCTTTGTGGATATTGCTAACAGGTGGCCAGTTAAGACCTTGTGCGTCTGAATATCCCACAGGGAAGCCTGCTGTTTCCACATTGCAGCCTGAAACCGACCAGTTAAAACCAACACGATGTGGGAATATCCTTAAGAACATAACCTTGATGATCCCTCCAGCTTTCTATAATTAGCTGTGTGAGCTCCAACTGCTGTTTATGAGCGATTGCCAGCCCAAACCTGGAAGTGCCCCAAGACACGCTATTGTTACGTGTTAATTAACGGTTGGCTCGTCTTAATGGTTGCTCTCATCGCTCCCCTACTTACTCTGTACCTCTAACGATGTATCTGTCAAGCAGTTGACGTTTGAAGATGACATCACTCTGGTTGGTCTAGCCACTGTTCGCGCTGATTCCGGACGGTAGCCTGGCGCAGGCAAAACGACCTGGAATGAAACGCAGACAAAATGGTGGAGGTGATGGTTGACTTCAGGAAATGCCCGTCACCTCTGCCCCTTAGTTTAGCTGTTGGTTTGTCTGGGCACCGTCGTCTCCCTCCACCTTGTGTGACTGTGCTATGAGACCGTGCACTGGCTCAAGCTCAGCCTTGGTCTGCTGAAAGCATTAACACACTCCCAGGATCTCCTGACCCGGTTCTACTCATAGTCTATCCTCATCTCATCTGGCAGCGCCCAGTCTTGGTCAGCGTCTGGCCAGCGAAGAGGTTTACACACACCAGTGATGATTGGCTGCCACCTCCCCTCCCTTGATGCCTGTATGTGACTCGAGGACTAGAGAACATGCAGGTCGTTGATGACCCCCTGAGTCCCCAGTCACCCACTGTTGCAAATTTCTCCCCAGTCAGGCGGGTGGAAGTACATGTTGATCGTGACCAAAAAAAATCCTCCACTTGAGCAGTTACTTTCAGCAGCCGGACAGAGACTAATAAGACTGTTAGCCTTGTTAAGCCGCCTCCTACTGTTAGCTACTAATTAAATAGCTGCACAATGCTATTTCCGGAGCTCTGAGGATCTCCTTGCATTGAGTGAGGTGAATAAACAGTCTAGTGTAGATGGAACTGTAATCTAGGATATCATATTTCTTTGGTTTATACCTGTACATAGTAAATTCGGTTTCCAGTTGTATACCTTCATCTCATGCTCAGTATGCTGTAAATGTCATCTGTGCCAACTAGGTTTCTTTCCCTGTTTAAATATGTTGTCTCCCACACTCTCACCTTGTGTGTCTGGAATGTGGTGACTAAAGCGGATTCTTTTGGTCAAAGGACTCCGTAGTTCCAAGCAAATGAGGGAGAAAAACGGTGTGGAATCGACTCCTGTTTGCCGTCCTTCCTCTACAGAGCCTTAGAGGCCATTGCTAGAACCTTTATTTTTCCAACAGAGCATCTTTTGGCTGATCGTCTCCCTGCAGACTAACCTCTGTGTGATATTGGAAAAACTGTTAAAATGGTGGAGGAGGGGACCGTGTGGATTGAGGTGGAACAATTGATTTGGGTTGAGCTGGGAAGATTTGATTATATCCCTGGTCCCTTTTTGATGCTGCCATTAATGCAGTGTGACAGATATTAATTCATTTGTGCCAGTTTTAGGGTTCTTTATTCTGGCGAGGAGGGAATAAAAATAACATGCTTTTGAATTACCCTCATCTTACTGCCCACCAAATGAAAATGATACTTGCGGATTAAGCAATTGGTGAGAAACAGGAATTAAAAACAAGATAATGTATTTGAAGGGGGAAAGGGGATTATAGAAAACAACAGTTACTAGGACCGTTATGTGTTGAATCCTGGCTTCTCCATTCTTGGTGGATCACTATACACAGTGAAATGACTGTGCCTCGTCTTTCGTTCCGCCATGGGTCACTGCTGAGTCAGAGCAGACTCCGTGACTGTGTATTTATTGTGTGTTTTGCTGTGTTGCAGGAGCTGGCAAGCTGTGGATGGAACAGGAAGGAGAAGCACAGTCTGGCACCAAATGTGGTGGCGTTCACACGGAGGTTCAACCAGGTGAGCTCTCCAAAAGCTCAAAGACACCCAACTATGTTGAATAGTGTTCTCGCCTGCATTCACAACATACCCAGGAAGCTTTAGTAAGATTAGTCCTGCTAAAATAATTTGTTTGCATTATCCCAAGTTGAGTTAAATGTGTTTAATTTCCTGGTTTTGCCAAAGGTTGCTTTCATGATTCGGATGCTGTCAGCGAAACTGAAAACCTTTTGCCATACTAATCTGGTAGTTGGATCACTTTTTCGTTTTGTTCGGTTTCTCCGATTGCTGTAATTTGATTCCAATGGCAACCACTTTTTTTTTTTTTTTTTAAAAGAAGTTTGTCGACTTATGGTCTTCATAAAAGCTTGATCAACAGTCCCATTTTCATGGGGAAATATTGCCAGTTTGGAAGCTAGACTAAAAGCCTGCTTTTCTGCAAGGCGGTTCACCCCGTTTGCTCTGTGGTGCGTTAACACTCCCCAATACACATGGTATAGGTGTGTAATCATTGTTATCAGTTAATCCAGACTGGATTTTATCTACCCACATTATTGCTGGTAGGAACAACTTATAATAGCGCTTTAGTCCTTGTGACAGCTCATTGGTTCGGGTTTTGTGATCTACTATTGTATTCACTTCACAGGGCAAAATTCAAACCATCTGTGCCTGAGCAACGGAAATTCAATTGTATTGAAATTAGATCGAATGCCTTTTCATTGTCCAAATGTTGCTCGAAGGCGACACATTAATTTGCCCAAAACTACTCAAGATACGACACACCAAAAATGGCAGAGGACCTCTTCTCAGGGTGGTCCTTTTTAAAAAGGTCCTTTCAAAGTCACACAATGGCCCGGGATCAAAGGTTTTCACAAATTGCTTGGCGTGTTAATGCTGGCTCCCACTTCAGTTTCTCTGTCGTTGGCACACTTGATCTTGTGGGTGTAGCTCGTATCCTCTGTCCTGTGGTCTCGATGAGTACCAACTGGTGATGGTTATGCTGCTAAACTGTCAACCTAGCACGCTGTATCTGCGTGACTGAATCCACAGTGTGGAAATATCATTAGGCCATCTTACAGGCTGTTTGCCCGCTTGTTTTCGCCAGTCTTTCATCCTTCGTCGTCCCCGTTCCCGCTCACCCATTTTTCTCAATCTGTCTCTTGGCATTCAGATGGTGTGTAAGTAAATCAAGGGGACTGATTTGACTTCAAATACTGACTTGAATAGTAATGAATTGAGTTGAAACCTTGGTCAAAATCTAAAACATCTTTATTAGTGGTCAGTGCACTCTGAGTAACACTGACGATGGCGTTCTTCAGTGACTGCTGACCCACAAGGGCCTGGCCCTTGAACAGCCTCATCCAGCTTCTCGGATGATTTTCCATTGACTGGCCTCACAAACCTGACTGCTCATGGAGACGGCTCCGGACCTCACAAACCTGACTGCTCATGGAGACTGTTCCGGACCTCACGTGTGTGTGTGGGTGTGGGTGTGGGTGTGGGTGTGGGTGTGGGTGTGGGTGTGGGTGTGGGGGTGGGGGTGGGGGTGGGGGTGGGGGTGGGGGTGTGTGTGTGGGTGCATTCATTGTTCATTTACTGTCCCAAGAAATGTAATTGCAATAATGCTGAAATAATTATTGCCCGTAATGTCATTGCTGAAATGGGCCTGTTTAGTCTCAAACGTTCCACTCTATTCCTTTGTCCTAAGTTGCATGAATGCAAATGTCATTGTTTTAGTAGTCATGCTCCTTTTCCCAGTCCTCATTTTGCTAAGTACAATTTAAAAGCATATACTTGGATCGCTGATATTCTGCAATTTAGTTTATGATCTATTCAAAATGGAAGCATTTGTTTATATTTCAGCCAAGTTATAACTGGAAACATATCGGGTGCACTTTGAAATGAATCCCTCAACACCCCCCCCCCCCCTCCCTTTTGATTGCCAAAATGGAAGAGAGCTGCGTTAACTTATATAAAGGTCCATATTTAGAAATGAATGACCTGTCTCTTAACTGGTTATTGGGTCTGTTTTATGACACCATTAAGCTAAACATGACTAGCTGGCTCCCTGACTCTGGAAAGATGGCTTCACACGTAAGGGTTTGGTACTTTTGGAAGGGCCCCTTGTGTTCACTGCCTTAGGAGAGGTCCTCAGGAAGGTCCTAATAGTCTTCGTATTCCTGCTGCCGTGTCATGGCCCCTCATGACGTGTCGACCCTGGCCTCAAAGGTCCTACGGATGGGTCCCTGGCCCTAAAGGTGCTATGGATGGGTCCCTGGACTTAAAGGTGCTATGGATGGGATTCTTTTATCGAGTTGCTGTCATAAAGTGCTCCACGCCTGAGAGAAGCATCTGTCGTGACAGGAGATCATGACTGGACTGCCCATCAAATCAACTTACAGTAACAAGATTCATTGAAAGCATTTAGAAATGACCTGGCACCCAACTGGCTGTGTCTGTGAAAGTCCCATGGGAATGACGGAAAGACTTGCATGGGTTGGCATGCAGAAGTATGAGTACACTAGCTGATGGAACCTGTTACTTGTAATGGTTGACTGAGCAATGGGATTTTGTAAATCAGTCCTGGGCTTCATGGGCACAAATGGAATTGCCTGTTTGGAGTTCAGATGTCTTTGCTGACCGGATGGATGCTGCGCCTGAGATTGAGTTGGTTTGAGATGGCACACTTTAGTGTTTTGGAAAGGAAAGACCAGAGTTGTTGTTTTTTTTGTTTTTTTTTACAGAGGAGAGTCGCTCTGGCTTTAATATATCTTAAAGTCAGGGGGATGCAGCCTGTGTTCCGGGATGACAAATCTAGAAAGCGAGTGGCTTTGAGTGGTGATGAGAACTCAGGTGACAGTGCTTTCCCTAAACCTGTGAATTTTCCAGTAGGGTGTAATATTTGGATGAAGGATCAATGTAATGAATGCTTTCCATTCACTGTTTAATGGTTGTTGATGATTACAGGCACCGATCACGAAAATGGACACATTTCTTTCTTTGTCTTTCGGTCTGGTTTGGTCTCTCTCCCTATCCCACAATGCCTTTGTCTCCGCCCCTTTCCCACACACTCACACACTGCTGAACTGCAGCACTTTTGAGTGTTCCCTGGGAGGTTGAGTGCTGCAGTAGCCCGCCACAGCATTCTTATTCATGGAAAAAAACATTTATGCTGTAAGGGGATACTCTCCCTGTTGCATCTGTTTCCCCATCTCAGACTCTCTTCTGCGCCACTCCTTCGCCACTCTGAATCATAGCTCGTTCCCTATTTACTGTTCCCTGGGAGCCATGGTGCTTAAGGGCTTAGCGAGGGCTTAAATTCTGTCCGGTGCCCACGTTTCTGGCTCCTCTTCAAAGTAATTTTTTGAATCAATGTGCCTTGTTGGCTTATGAGCAGTTTACCTGGCTGGAATGTGTGGATTGTCTAATATAATGTCTTTTAACTCCGTTGTGCTTTGTCCCAGCATTCTGCCTCCATCTTACTGACTATCGTTAAAGCTGTTTTGAAGGCTCAAACATCCTGTCAGATGTGCCTAAAGTTTAGTGTGTTACTCTTTTGCTACCAGCTAGTTATGAAGTTTAGATTAGTTTCAGCTTTATTGTCATAGAACAAGTACCGTACAACAAAATGCTGTTACATCTAACCAGAAGTGCAAATGGAGGGCAAGAAATGTACAAGTATTAAGTATATGTATGTTACAAGTGCAATGTATAGATGTACAATGCAGTACAAATGTCAGTTCTAAATGTGCAATTAAGGCCAATAGAGGACAGAACATGTATGTATGGTCTATGTTACAATTGGGATAATAGTTGAGGGTACCTGCATGTGCAACTGGTGACCCGGGCGTGTGACCCGGGCGTGTGACCCGGGCGTGTAACCCGGGCGTGTAACCCGGGCGTGTAACCAAGCTCCCTGTGTCTAATTCACTGTTGCGGATCACACATTAGTTTCTGGTTTCCAGCGCAGCTTGTTCTGCGGTTGACTTGACTGCCTGGAATAAGGGAGCGTGTGTAGAGTACTCAAGGTCATATTGGGCGGGAGTTAGGAGCTGTAGCCAGCACCCTCCTGGCCTAATCTCTGTGAAGGGCATTGGTTCTTCAACAGGCCATTGGAGAACCAAGCAGAAAGCGTTTCAGGACGGTCGTTCATCATGGAGGCAGACTGTACATTCTGTCTAGGTAGGCTTCCTAAACTGGCGCGTGGAAGTCCCAGGATTTGGGTTAATGGTACTTATTGCAGGAGCTCTGGTTTACTCGTGGCTGTTTCTTTTTGAGCTGTTGGTGTTGACATTGGCCAGAATCAGAGGGTTACTGTGCTTTATCCTCCTGTCAAAAACCTAAACCTGCTACAGTACAGATGAACTACCCACGCAGAAGCTGCTAGCAGCTCCGTCACGATGATAGCCGCCAGTTGAGCTGCATGAACAAGTGTGTGTGTGTATATATATTTTTTCCTTCGTTTAAACTAAAAGGCCGAGCATGGTAAAGTAATCAGGTTTAGAATGGAATATAATGGTCGGATATAATTTCAAAATGTTGAGGTCTGTAGGTGAAAAGGGTAAGTGTTTGTTCAGAGCGGTTTTGGGTTCATTGTGCGTATCTCCTGTTCGCTCTTGTTCACGTGGCTGAATTAAGTTGCTGTGTTTTCCAGATATCCGTCATCTACAGCACATACAAAACCACTGCAAATGCCAATGTTGAACTCATTTGATGTCTAGTGGGTTCTGCCAAGTTAAGCACTCATGAAGGGCAGCGTGTTTTCTGCACAATTACAGTCATTGAAATTAAATTGATTTTTGCCGGTTACCATGTTGTACATAATTTGAGAATGTTCACCTTTTTCGTCTGACCATAGTATAATTGAGTTTGTAAACACACACACACACACACACACACACACACACACACACACACACACACACACACACACACACACGATTTGTGTAAAGTAGCACTTTTACAGCAATGTCACATCCAGTGCTGGGATTTGTTAAATTAGTTGGAGAGACGTTTGCATGATGTCTAGCTGTTTTTGGGGGAAAACGACTCAGACATTTTAGTTAAGGTAGTCATATGGGATACAATTTGATTTGGCTTTGCCAGCACAGTTGATTGCTAATGTGGATAGTTGTGTATTTTTGCCCAGTGGAATTTATACACTTTTAAACATTGACATCCAGTTCATTTCTGTCATCAAGAGTCAATAATGTGAAAGCTGAATTTGATGGGTGCTTCTTTTAATGCTGTGTATTAATGTGTGTTCTCTAATTATGTGCTTGTTCTATTCTAGGTAAGCTTTTGGCTGGTGAGAGAAATCTTGACTGCCCAGACGCTGAAGATCAGAGCAGAAATACTAAGCCATTTTGTCAAAATAGCCAAGGTAAGTTTTCTCAGCCCCCTGATAATATTACAAACTCCGTTTGCCCTAGTCTTCCTAGAATTCAGATATTTTATTTCTTATTTGTAAAACGGTTGCTTCACATGCACCCTCTGTTCACGTCCTGCTGTATAAAGTACATATTTTAATCTGATACATTGCATAGCAATCAGGCTGTCATTGGAAATGAGTTTCTTCTTACCTGACTTTGCTGGTTAAATAAACGTACAGCCTGTTTTTCATGTAAACTGAACGTAAATGTAAGAGATATATTTTAGCCGCTAGTCAGTCAGTTCCTATCCTCCCATTCCAGTTCCTATCCTCCTAGTTTTATTGGGGAAACATCAGATCATTGCCTGGTGTTCCTTCATGCATGGAATTTCTTAGTGCGGAATTCAAAACCTCACCTGGCGGAGACATTTAATAAGTCCTTGGGCCTGTACCTCCAGTGGTATGTAGGTGTTCTCGTTCACAGCTCCCCTGCTGTCTCACATTACCCTAGTTCAGCCTTCATCCTTGCTCAGGTAGCATAGGAACATTTTGTAATCCATTGCAGAATGCATAGTATAGCAGGAGGACATTTGGCAGTAGTCGTGCAGCTTGCGGAACCTAATTGGCATCCAAAGATTTTTTTTCTCATGAGGACCCGTCCAGAGGCTCATAGTATTTTCGGGTCCTGGATATAAAAACCCCATGCCTTCGACAATTGTGTAGTTACCACCCAACACGGCTGCGTCCGTTGATAGGTTGAACAAGTTGTCTAGGGACCTATTGAAATGAATGTGTGACTCAAACCTGTTGTTCTTGTCTGGGATGTCTCTGTGGTTGGCACACCAACGAAGCTCGGCTGAAGCCCATGCGACAAACCAAACTTAAACCACACCTAGCAGTATCCTTTCCAAGGATCAGGTTGGGAAATCTAGGTACGAGTATAAGCGATGTTGCAGCTGTTTTGTTTTTCAAACAGACTTCTGGAAAATTGTGAAAATGCGTAATTATGACATTTAGTTTTTCCAGGTTTGCAATTATGAATTAATAGCAAAGTCATCATTTTGCTGCACTTTAGTGTCAATACGGAAAACAATGTCTTGGTCCAGTTCTGTTGAGTAGAAAGCCACCTGCCGCTATTGGTGCTTTGAGGTAAATCAGGTTCTGTTTGATCTAGGCTGAAATGGGTCAGCACATCTCAAGTTTTTATGCCAACAGAGTAATTATGTGGAGGCTTTTTTTCCCCTCAAGTTTTCATTGCTCATTAATTGGTGTCATGTGTAAATCTTTCCAACACTTCAGTTAATTCATGTGTGTTATCCCCCACTTGGTCACACACACTGTGTTACACATGGTTATATTTCCTGTGGGCCATAATGGTTATCAAATAAAACCCAGTTTTTGAGAAAAAACATATTAGTGAAAGATGGTGTTAGGTTTTGGAGATGAAAATGGGCAAGACTTTCAGAATATTTTTTGAATGGTGCAATTAGTTTTTCGTTAAGTGTTTTCCACGACTCATAATTCACAAAATACTTAGGTTTTATTTTTCTGAATAATCGTTCAGTGGAATAACGTGACATGTTTCTTATGTTGTCTTCCGAGCCCATGTTAGTAAATCAGCTGGAATGTTATTCTCAGATTTCAAAACCAGAAGGCTTGAATGAAATTGTACATTTGGTACCCAATAAAATATTTTCACTTTGGGGTTGATTCAGTTCACTTATGTCCGTGTCATAAATTGGAATGGGCTTGGCAATTTAACTTTCTGAATTCATTACTATTGCTTAACCCCAATGAAAAACCAGAATGGCATTTTTCTGCTCACTATGTGGTGTTTTTAACTACTAGTCCTGGAGGGCCACTGTGGAAGCCAGGTTTTCAAGCAAACAATTGTCCAGCAAAGAATGATTACATGAACAATGTGAGTTAGTTCATACCGTCTCTTCATTGTCCCTGCGAGAGCTCATCATGCTGTTTCTACCAGTGGTGGGGGGCCAAATGGGGCAGTTTTTTGTAATTTAACAGCAGCTGCTCTTCAGTCTCCAGTCTTGGTGACCTGTATATGTTGTGTTCTTATACTGTATTTATTGACAATTCCCTTGTTTGTAGAAACCTCAGGGGGCTTGGTTTTCTTACCATAAATATGAGGTAAATTGCAAGTTTGCAATTTGTACAAAAGAAACCCCACCTCTCAGTGTCTGTTAGTCCAACTCCACACATTAGGGTTACATTTTGGGTCGTGTGTGTGTGTGTGTGTGTGTGTGTGTGTGTGTGTGTGTGTGTGTGTGTGTGTGTGTGTGTGTGTGTGTGTGTGTGTGTGTGTGTGTGTGTGTGTGTGTGTGTGTGTGTGTGTGTGTGTGTGTGTGTGTGTGTGTGTGTGTGTGTGTGTGTGTGTGTGTGTGTGTGTGTGTGTGTGTGTGTGTGTGTGTGTGTGTGTGTGTGTGTGTGTGTGTGTGGCATATTTGGTTAGATGATAATCTGTCTTTCAAAACACACATTATGGAATCTGTGAAGAAGCAAAGGATTATAATTGGTTTCCTCTATAATAATAACTAATTGTGTCAGTCTTCTCAGCATAATGGAAATTGTAGGTAATGTTCAGCAGCATGGTTTTGCCCCCCCAGAAGTTAAATGTTGTCATAGTACTGCTGTGTACGGCATTGTCCCAATTCCCATTCTTACCGAATTTATTCATAATCATGAATTTAATCCTGACCTCTGCTTTAAAGAATGCAATAGCTTAAACCAGTGTTCCCCTATCCTGGTCCTGGGGACCCAAAGGAGTACATGTTTTTGCCCAAGCTCTCACACCTTTTTTAAATGTTGCCCTACCACATACACACTTGATTGATGTAATCAACCTATCATCAGGTCTTTAATTTGAAACAGGTGTGTGAGGACCAGGATTGTGAAACACTTGCCTAAACTATGGCTTGGCAAAATGGACATAAATCCACATTTTCCAATAAGTTATCCAAGTTGATGCAATAAAGATTGAACAGTGCCGTTTATAACATGTATGCACTACAGTGGTAATTTATTTAGCATCCTTTTACATTGTACTTGAGTTTAAATACTGTAGTCATCATTCATCGTTTCAACAATCACATGCTTGCAAGTGTAATTTCTATCTCCACATTATTCTGGCCAAGGCCGCTTGTTACTTGATAAGTGGTTGCTGTGGTCGGTGTCGACCTTCATTACTGATATATTATCAATGTTTTTAAAGATCATTACGGCTGAGGGAGTTGTGTGTTTTAATGTGCCGTCCCTTCAATTTTCAGAAACTGTTGGAGCTGAATAATCTGCACTCCATGATGTCAGTGGTCTCGGCCCTGCAGAGTGCTCCGATCTTCAGGCTGAACAAGACCTGGGCGGTGAGGAGCCATTTTGGCACAGTGTCTGTTGCTGTTATTACTGAAGCACAAAAAAGTACATTCACACCATTTCTGACAACTCATTTGAGACAGTGGGTGGGGTGGGGGGGGGGGGCTATTTTATTCAAATAGCAGAGCTACAGACTTTCCCGTACGTATTTGTTAGTGGAAAGCAAAGTACGGTAGTAGTCGTATGGTCCCGTACTTTCCTTTCAGCTTTCACATTTGACGTATCAACTGAAGAAACAATCCAACCACAGTAGCACTTCCACAGTTACTGTACATTCCAGAGAAAATCCACAACCCCCCCCCCACCCACTGTCTCGTGGTGGGGGCAGCATGTGTCCTCCCCAACCATACCTCAGAGAGTATTAAAAGAGGAAATTTGGGAGTACAGGAATGTACATATTACCATATTTTCCGACCTGTTCCGTTAATAGTGGAACACTTTGGGAGAAGATATATATATATATATATATATAAGTATATTTTATCTCCCTGGAATATCGTCAAAAGAAAACACCAAGTCATTAGTTTTTAGGACTGTCTTGTTTATACGTTCATTAGAAACAAGGTTTACACGCCGTGGAAATGCTCCCATTGTCCGGCCTGCCGTACGTGACCTGACCAGTAACTGCCACATTAAGGACGGAGGGAGCAATCCACTTAACTCGGACTGAGCAACAGATTTTTACTTCATCCCTTATCGACATGTGGATTGTTAATGGTATTTTTGTCACTGGTCATGCAATGATTTGCTTTATATTCACATTAACCTCATTTAGTTATTTAGAAATGTTGAAGGTATCATTTGTGCCGTGTTCGGCCCTGTTGGCTTCCTCGCGTGTTGTTCTGTGGTGGTAGAAGTGCTTCACACTGACTCACCGAAGAGCTTTTCATCTGTTGTTCCAAAAGTGCTTCTAGTGCCTGGCCACTGGTTTCTGAAGTGGAATTTCCAAGTGCCATCCTGACCCTGAGAGAAAAAACCCTGCCCTCTCTGTCCACCGTTTATAGTTCTGTCTGGCAGAGCGTAGTGGATTAAAAAGCTCACAAAGTGGGGAGTTGAGACCGTGGGGGTTTTCTTCAATGCACATTCCATACAGATAGATATGGCTGGACAATAACGGACAGCATAATGTTTTTGATTGTTGAGGCTTATTGATCATATTCCCCAGGCTGTTTGACAAGTCCGTCAATAAAGCTGATAATCACATTGTGTAAACTTGGAATGACTGTTCAGCCTCTTCCCTTAACGGAATATGCCTGAAAAACCTTTGGCTCTGCATATTGTCCCTGGTTTATTTGACCATCGTGGGAGCATGCAGGGGTCCCAGTGGGGATCGTCACTAGCAAAACGGGTGATTCCAGACCATGTTATTGTGCAGTACGACTCTGATTAACTTTAATGTTTTTTCATACTAACAAAAAACCCTGTTTTTTCCGTTGATGTGAAATACAGCATGGAGCCGGTAGTGAATGAGTTGACATTGAGTTTTGGTCAAATTGTCGTGAATGTGGTGATACACAGTCAAACTCCTGAAGAGCAACAACACAAGATTGGAAGCAGGACAACAGAGATGTGGTCCCCTCGTAACTCCATGTGAAGCCCCCGGCCGGAGACCAGGGTTTGGAGACCCTCCCCTCCATCACAATGGCGCCTCTTCATTTCTTTGATTCCAACTACCTACAAAAACGCCTTGGGGTCAAATGAAAATATGCAAAATGTGTACATTCCCCTTACTAAAAAAGCTTCTGCGGTGTGATTTACTGAAAAAGTGGGTAAATGTGTACCTAAACTATGAACTCACAGAAGCTAAGTAAGAAGTCAACTGTATAAAACTAACAAGTGATGTCAGAAAAGTAATCACAAAACGTGAGGCGTTGCAGTCCTTAATCGGTTCACGCTTCAGCGCCAAGGTCATGCGATCAATAGGGAGTAAAAGGTTAATCTCAGCAGAAGCCTATAAAGCAGGTTTACAGCCGGATCACGCTAGATGGCGCCCAGCTGCATTAGCTTGCAAGTCTCTGCTGACGTCTCAGGGTTACACAGCTCACTGTGGAGGAGTCCTTTTTATGTCATGTGAGAAAATCCATGTGGTTTTCTATGTTAACACAGTGCGGGTCAGACCATAAACCATGAAACCTTTTGGTTACCATCACTAGGAAAGGATCTGGCACCTAAGTGATGTATTTACATCACAAGGGTTTGAGAGACTGTTTCGGAAACGTCAGGCTTACGGCTCAAGCTTTTGACAGCTCAGATCCAAACCAGATCTACACACAGGATGGGAACGTACATGTAGACCTCATCAGAATGAGCTGCGCCGTCTCGGATAAAATCTGGACGGTTGTTTCGAGTGCTACTGTTGAAGGTGTCCATTAGCGAATGGTCCTTCCCGTTGCGATGTGGATGTTGTCAATCACGATCCATGTGAACTGACAAGACTAATTCATTTGGATGTTTTGACGTCTTTCAGTTCAATATTAACTAGAGAATAGCCAATGCTTATCTTGCTGTTGGAGATCATGAAAATGTTTGTGAATCCAGGGGACCTGTTTTACTTGACTCCACTTTTACAGAAAATAAATCCCCAGCCTCCAACTAAGAGTAGATTTAATTTATAGGGTTACTATAACCCCCCAAATATCTGGACAAAGATTTTATCCTGATGTGGTTCTAGCGTTAATATGACATACAACATCCAATAATGAGGCTTTTTTTTTTTTGTTGAGAAATTAGATTTTCTTAAGTTGAAAAATATGTAAACACATGGAAAAACTGAAACCAAGGAAAACAAATGGAATTTGGGTAGAAATGAAAGCAGTTTTTATAGGGCCTTACACACACTTTCTCACACACTTACGTCCAGTCCAAGAATATCAAGTCTAGATGAGCTACGCAGATTTCTGAAAGAAAACGTTTGTTGTTCAGTTGTCAAACTAGAGTCCGTGTGAAGGTAAGATGCCATCGCTGATGAATACCATTATGACGATAATGGTGGCTATTATGATTTTTTTTTTTCCAAAAGGGAAATTGGAGCCTAGTAAAAGCAAATATACCAGGTGTCCTTTGCAGAAAGCTGGCGGACGCCTCTGGACTCAGGAGCGTTTGGGAGTGGGCTAACGTGCTCTCATGTGATGTGGTCACGACTCTGCCACGACCACCGGTACCATCCCTGCAATGCTGGCCAGGGATCGATCACTTCCTCTGCCAAATCCCGGCACGAAGCTGCCACTCTTTCATCCCTGGGCAAGTCTCGGCCCACTTTCGCCAGTGGAGGGAACATGATGCAGAGTGGTGGGATTTTGGGGGTACAAGCAGGCCTCGTCTCATATAAAAAAAAGAACGAATGGGACCGCTTTTGGGCCATTCAGCTTCAACTTTCTGTAACAAAAGTCGGTAGTCCACTTTTACTGATGATTAATACTTTGGTTGGATGCTTAAATTCCCCCGAGACCAATGGTAACTTAGTCAGTGTTTAAATGTGCCATCTAAGCAGACTAAATGTCTGTCTGTATTTACATACTTCACTGTATTTAGAAAGTGTCACCACCTCTCCATATTTGGGCCACCCTAGGACAATTTTGGACAGTAATTATATATACGTTTTTTTAAAAACTGAAGCCAAAGGGATTGGTTTAAGATGTACTGTGTGAGTTAAATAGTGTCTGTCTCTTTTGGGAGAGTCTGAAAGTGTGTGTGTGTGTTTACTGGTAATGATGTCTGAGGTATAACCAGAAGTGTTTTTCTTGACTCGAGTCCATTCAGGTTTCTTTATAATGGTCAGAATGATCCGCTCCGTGCCGGGAATTTATGTTTGTGAGCCATAAAATTCTGTGCCATTTTACTTCAGGCCATTGACTGTACATGAAAAAACATTTTGGGCCCTGGCTTTAATAGTTCATGACATGCTTAAGAGAAGGAAAATGGCTAATATCTGACCAGTGGTGCTGAAAGTAGTTTGTACGGGTTATATTGGCAGAAGACAAAGTAGGTAACCAAAGTGTTCTGTGGATAGGTCAAGGAAATGTTTCCTCTTTTCTCATCTTCCTCTGTTGTTGGCAGTAAATGTGTTTCAATCTTGGTCTGGTCCATTTGGGCTTCCCTAGTCTCTTCTCTTTTGCTAACTGTGAAGACAAGTGGGACCACGCTGATCCTTGGAGATGCGGCCTGAACTCATCTCTTGAACGCGTCTCGCGCTTTGTGATCTCCATGTGATCTCCATGTGATCTCCTTTGTGATCTCCAAATAATTCACTGTCACTCCAACATACATGTTCATATTCCAAAAGGATCTCAAGAAAACCACACTTTCCATCTGACAGCAAATTATACCTCTATTTTTTAATATAAATACTTTGAGGATTGCAATGGCTATCACAAGGCCAGAAATAACATCAAGATGCTGACAGTCTTTTTTATTTGACTTTATTCTTTTGTATAAATATATTCTGTGGCTATTCCAGAAAATATAGCTTTAGGTGTAGTAAGTTTGTGCTTTATATACAGTATGTGTTAGATATTGTTACTGGCTTTTTGGGTAATTATTTCATTGGATTTTTAAAAAAGTCACTCAAGGCAGTGTCTTTCCATTCTTGGAAATACTTTTGCTAGTGTTGAAGGAAGTGCAATGATGGTCTGTAATTATCTCTGTTATGTACATGGAGGAAATTCCCACCTCCCATGTGAAACTCCTCTCAACTGTGAACTGGTAAAAAATAACAGAGGAACATGATCTCATCCCTTAGATTTCTCATTATTACACTATGATACTCATAGTATCATGCAGTGACAAAGTGTTCCGAGCTGTTTGTACAGCACGCCCCAGGATTTATACCCCGTGTCATTGTGTTATGTTCTCTGCCGAGAGCCTCATCTCACGCCTCAATGCACACAGGTCCAAGACACTAAATTCTGTGAGTGCGAAGTTAACACATGCAATTGTTTTAAGATGTATTTTGCCTTGATCATTTTGTAATTTGGTATGGAGTCGTAGGACATTTGTAGCTTTCCTGAAACAAATATGGAAAATGAATGTGCCAATGAGTGTTAGTGCTGAAAGCAGATTCTACAAGAAGTTACAAAATTTGTTTTCCAATAAATGTGGAAAAAATTAAAAAGGTTTCATTAATTCTTTACTGCTTTGCACATTTTGTATTCAAAATATTGGGGGAAAGTATTTATTTATTATTGTTCGGGATTTTTTTTTTATTGTCGTTGTCCATTTTCCAACACTGCTATGCATACACATAACATTGTAGGTCAGCGTGTGTGTGTCTGAGTAAAACCAAAACCACCTCCTTGTGTAGAGACCACCTGCATTCAGAGAGACTACCGAATATAGTTTTTAAATTATCTCCAAGTAATATATTTTTAGGTGCTTTTCTCCAAATAAATAGTAATATCTCCACTGACTCCATTCATGTTGTAGTGGTTTAATAGGTTTGTAGGTGTTAATAAAACACAGTTGATTTCAGTTTTCATCTTTTTATTTTTTCAGCTTTTGTAAAACATTCTATAACAAGTTTGTCAAACATTTTCTTCAGCATCTTCAGAGACTTTGTCTACCAATCCAGTTACTGAGGAGGACTGTAAATGGATGCATGTACATCACACCCCAGAAAGATGGTCAAGTCCAGGCCTCAACTGGCGGAGGGGTGTCATCGAAGTAAATCGACTCAAACATTATATAACAGATCCTCTTTAAACTAGTGGGATGTTGCCTTGATGAACCAGCCCTGATGATATAGCGGTATCAGGAAACAAGTGGGATATTGGTGTGATAGATGGAAGCAATTGGAGCTGCGCGGGTCGTGGGTCAAGGTGGAGCTGAATGTGTCGAGGTTCAAATGTGTGTCAAGGGAATTGCTGTCGCATGTGGAGGGAGAAATGGAGCAGGGATATCGTTCTCCATGGTAATAAAAGTTTATTACCATCGCATTCCAAACATCAGGTTTACACGGCCATAGAAACACAATTCACACCTGTCCCTATTCAATGAAATGATGGCATAGGGGGGCTTGAGCAGTGTTCCATTGGGTCTATGTCTGTGTACTACCCATGTGCTGTCTTATTCCTCGCACTGTCTCTCCGAAACATCTTGGGGGAAACCCTGTCGCGCTGGACTGACTGAGGTTGGTAGTTCCAGGCGAGACTAGGCAGACTGATGCCGGACATGCCCCTGGAACCGACGAAGGGCCCCGGGTCTGGGTGTGGTCTGTTCAACCAGATGGCTAGCCGGCTGTGCCAGGGTTGGGTGTGTCGCTGTGCCTGTGTACACATGCATACACAGACACGTTGTAGTACCTGGGCATGGTGCAACAAGTGTCCGAACTCAGGGACTGACCGACAAAATGGAGTACAAGTCCAGGATCGGACAAACCTTTAAAGGACAGTTCAGTATTTTGGCGGAGAGGACCTTTTATATCCCCCGGAGTCAGATTAGCTTTTGGGTTAGGGTTACCATGTGTATGTCTTCACGTCCAGTAAGGAGGAAGCTACAGGTAGTTTGATCTTTCAATGCTAACTAGCATTCACCTAAGACTTAGCCATTGCAGCAATGGTAGTTAGCAACTGCGTAAACACCAGGATAGTGTAGTTGTCAAGAGGCTAGTCAAGCCAACAGTTGGAATGACACTGGTTCTAATCAGAGATGTCAGCTAACCCCAATTGCTCCCAGTATTTTGCCACAAAATTAGTGTTTTCAGTCGTGCTTACAGCATAAGGGTCAGAAACAAAGTTGATCCGACTCTAGTAAAATTGTAAAATTGCAAAACTATCTCTTTAAATCCACGGAGGGGAGAATAGGGCCATGGTTCTGCTGTATGGGTTATTGACATGACATGTTATTCTTGTGTCCAAGGATAATGCTCCAGAAAATAAACGCAATGTATTTCTTTGCGTATTTCTACATGTTGTCCTCTGTTTGGATCCACATTCAAAATGGGTCATGCTTTATGATAAATTATGATTTTGGCATGTCGAAGGGTGAATATGTAATGCGCTGAAACTGTCCAAAACTGAATTTGGAAGGGATGTGAAGTGGTGTAATTAATTCTGGCAAACACTGACAATACTTTGATTATATCATGAAATGTTGTCTAAATATTTACTAAAGAGGGAATTGTTTTCTTAGAAAACCTGATGAACACTAATTTGCTGCAAACAACATCATAATGTCATGTTTGACCACATTACATATTTGTCTCTTCATGACAGTGTCACATCACCGCCTACTCTGTAGTGGATCCTCATAATAGATGGAAAGAGAAATTAAATCTCACTCAAATGTAACATTTATCGTGTGTCACGATCATGGATCATTTCCCATGCAGGATCAGTTGCTGTTCGTTGTAGTAGAGTTGGAGGAGTAGAGTAATAAAATATTTGAACAAGATGATACATTTACTTGTATTAAACTACGGCTTAATTCTCAGTAATTTCAGTTTCCTTGTTCTATCGGGTGAACTAAACTCTGAATTCTAATGGCATAATCATTCATTTTTGCACCCTGTGTGCCTGTATAATAATTACTCGGCCTGCTGGTGTGTGCCTTTTAAAGATCCGCTTCATATGACTTCAGTATCTTACAGCCTGCCCTCAGGAATTAAAGGTGTCTGGGATTGGTACAAATATGATAGAATTTTTAACTGTTGGATCATTAATCATTGCCTCCGGAGGTTTTGAAGGGTTACTTTACTCCAGATGCAGCCCATTGCTGTTGACAGGAGAATAGTTCAGTCCGAATGGTTGAACTCACATTGTGTGTTCTAAAAATGCTTTGTTACTTCGTTTTTTTTCTCCTTCCAAAACATACACTGATGATCTCATCAACCTTGGACAAAATATTTATGAAGATGTCTCGCTCTCTCCTTTTTTTTTCTTTTTTCTTTTACATAACTTCTCTATAGAGAGACACTTACCAAGTGAACTGCAAAATGTCAGCCAGCAACAAATCATGTTTTGGCTTTTCTCAATGTGTCTCTGAATGATCATAAATATATATTTTCATAAATGTAGACACGTAATAAATGTAACACTTCATAGCAGTTGTGGAGCCGTATTAAATTCCACAGGGCTAAACGTGGATCTTGTTAAAAAAGAATTAGAATTTAACTCTGAATGGAGCAGCAGTAAAGTCACTCCCTTGCAATTACTGGGGTTTGAATCCTGCTTGTGGATTGGCCCAGGGTTCCCACATATGATGTTGCAGTTTGCCAGCAACGTCGGGTTTGGGGTTAGTATGGGAATATGAGGCCTTGCCTTGTCATGTTCTACCGACCCCTAATGGCAGCTTGGGTCCCTGTGAGCTCAACCAAGGTAGGAGACTGAAGAGTGCGTTCCCTCTGGCCCATAAGGATTCTGGTATAGACTTCCTGCTTGAGCCTGCCCAGAACGGGGTTGGATGTGCTCCGGAGGGGACACGCTTTATCTCAACATCGACGTTCCTGAGTCTTCCGTGAGTTTCTGTGTTGAAGCAGGCCCCTATAACAAGTTAGCTGGTTGCAAAATATCGGGCTAAAAGTTCATAAAGAAAATGGGGTGAAAGTAAAATGAGGAGTATATAGCGTGTTGATGCGACGCTTTCACCCAGTCCACATCTGTTGCCTCCCCTCCCTGCTGAACATTCAGTCCCAGTGGGTTTACGCGGCCACTCTGAGCCCCAGTAAGAAGTCTTTTTCCAGATTTTGTTTTCATCCAGTCGTGATAGTTTTGATCACGTTTTCCACCAGCGTGCTGTTTAACAGCTGCTTCTGCCTTACCTTTGGACCATTTTTTCCAACTCGGGTTAATGGGTTATACGTTTGTGTTATGGTAACCGCCACGAATCCACACTACCGCTTTCGAGATTTATTCAACGGGATCCGTGCCGGCTCAGTCTGGGCACGGCATCGGCGCATCCATGCTACTGTGGCTCAGTCGGAAAAAGTGTTGTGCCGGCAAAGCCAGGAGTGCGGGTTTGATTCCTCGGGCCACCCATCTGTGAAAGCATCTGCAAAGTGGCATGTTTCTTATTTTTCTCATTACACTTCATGTAACTGCCATGACTTTGATCAGAAATCGCTGGATTAGGTGATTAAGTGATTTAGGAGTTGCTGCAGTGCCAAAGGGTGTGTGTGATTTCTGACAGGAAAAAAGAATACCATCTCCTAATAGGTTAGACCTTCCCTACAGGTGGTTGTCTGAGTAGACAGGTACTCCTCCACACAAGATAAGATGAGGTTGTTACTATTAACTACCAGCTGAATGCTCTGCGGTCAATAAGGAATATGCAGACGCTGCTGGAGATTTTTCCAGAACGTCGGCCTGGATGTCGGGAGCAGTTCCCACTCAGTCCGTAGACAGAGACCAGAGCCTAATTGCAAAAAAAATAACCAATTACATGAAATGCTTTTGCGGTTCTGATTTGCTGGCCGTTGTTGCTGTGGGGGAAACTGAAGCCACGCCGTCAGGGGTTTCTTCTTTGAGTTCCCAGGTCTCTGATTGAACAGCTTGCGGTGTAGTACGGTAGTCAGTTGGTTTCTACCTGCAGCACTCTGAACACTGGCGATAGACAAATGCCACAGCCGTTGACACCAGAGGTGTTCATGAGTATACCCAAGTCCTCCAACCGGAGATGCGTTCCGCGGTCGAATACAAATGCTGTGGCTCTCGGACACTATGAGCAATTCTACTCAACTCGACTTCTGTATAAACGTTTTGGGTTCCAGGTTTAAGCCAAACATTACAAACTCCCAGTCTGAGCGAGGCAGTCAGGCCTGATTGCATAGATGTTTATAACAAAGATGGCTGCCAGCACCAGGTGAGGTCTAGGCTTGTTGAGGAAACTGAGAGGCTGAACGGGTGCAGACTGCAGGCTGATGTCATAGTGAGGAGTTTCTTAAAGAGGCCTTGGCGTCTCTCAGACTGTGAGCACTACAAAGCCTGACTTTCCAAACCCAGTGGTGACTAACCTGTTTTAGCGTTAATTTCAGGTATGTTTTGTCATCAGGCTTGGGGATAGCGAGAACCTGCACCACGATAGATCCCCAGCAACAGGGTTCAACAGCCCTGACTCAAGAATTTTGTTCTCTACTATAATTCTTGAGCAGACTCATGAAGTTTGGCATGTCTGTAAAAACTCAACATCTACATGTGCACCATTGAGAGCATCCTCTCAGGCTGCATTACTGCCTGGTACGGCAGCTGCTCCGCTGCAGACCGCAAGTCCCTCCAGAGGGTGGTAAAGTCTGCGGAGCGCATCATCGGCTGCCATCCTCCCTCCGTGCAAGGAATCTATCATATGCAATTCCTTAGGAAAGCATGGAACATTATCACGGCCACCCAGGCTTTGGTCTGTTCGCACTGCTGCTGTCTGGTAGACACTAACGGAGCATCAGGGCACACACTTCCCGACTCACAAACATTGTTTCCCTCATACCATAAGGCTTCTCAACTGATCTATGATCATACTGATCACCCATGAACATTGCAAATGCTCTGATGTCTTTCCATGTACATTCAATGTGCGTTAGAGAATTCTTTTGTATGAACCATTCATAGGCATATCACACTCATTGTACCTATAATATTCAATACTTTCTGTACAGTACTTTCAATACTTACTGTTCATATTCCCCATCCTACTCAATAAAAAATTGCTGCTAGTTTGCCTTATGTATATTATTGCCATATTGTTTTGCTTTACACATCTCTTCATTCTTAATATGTAGATATTGATTGAATTTCATTGTGCAGGTTGACGCAGTGTTATTCTGTGCATTTGATAAATAAACTACTTGAACCTGGACTCTGTCCCGTTTTCAGTGGTGTAGGTTTTTCAAAATCAAACCCTGATGTCAGACTGGACATTGTGTGGTGCTGAGGTCTCTCTGTAATTGTGTTTTGCGGTTGAGTCTTATCCTAGATTTACTGTTCACCAAAGTGGTGTTCCCTGCACACAAAAAGGCATTGTAAGGATGTCCCCTGAATGCCAGGATGTTCCACAACATCCTTGGGACTGTTCCTGTAAGCCATACAGGGACAGTCCCATTTTCAGCAGTCATATCTGCCAAAAAAGTGCCAATGTTTTCGATTTGTGATTCCTTTGCAGGAGATATCTCCCACTCATGTTGTAAATTATACAGGTAGTTAACCATTGAGGCCGTACACTTGAAAGACTGAATGATTGACTAAATGAAATGACCTTGTTTTTGAATGATCGTTGATGTGATTCTCATGTCGTCCTCTTCTCTAAGCTGATCAGCCGGAAGGACAAAGCCACATTCGAGAAGCTGGACTTCTTGACGTCCAAAGAAGATAACTACACGCGCATGAGGGACTATATCCGCTCCCTCAAGATAACACCGTGCATCCCCTACCTGGGTGAGTTCCCAGCTGACACTTCTGTTTGGTTCACTCGTCTGCCGAAAGGAAATGGGCGTGCTAATGGTTTGCCTCATGGGCTGATGACATGTTCATCCAGGTTGTTTTTGGGCTGGATTCCAGAATCGCGTTTGTTGAATCGCTCTTGTAGGACTGCAATGATTGATGGGTAAAAACGGGGCTGCCCAACCCGGTACCTGGAGAGCTAGCTATAGGTTTGGTCTCAAACTCTAATTTCGCACACCTGATTCTTAAAAGTAGATGGATGAAAAGCTAAATCAGGTTGGTCACAAATGGGGTTGAAGAGAGGATTTACAGGACAGTAGATCTTGAGGAACAGGGTTGGGCAGCCCTGGGCTAAAGCCTTTCATGGAAACTGTCTTTGCCTTCTTCACATGGTTAGATATAGGGGTTGGCGGTTGGCCATGTTCTGCTCTGAATGGAGATGCTTTTCTCAGTCTGTCAGTCTTGCCAGGCTATAAAACACACGTCAGAGTTTCCCTTCAGACTGTTCGTGCTGGTTTAGTTTCATCCCCGTGACCACTCTTTTGTTGTATTGTTCGTGATGCTAAGTAATTCAATTGGCGAGGTCTGCCATTACAAAATAAAGAGCTCCTTATCACCAAAACGGTCACTTCAGCAACCAATAATTGAAGTCACAGGATGTCGTCGTCTTACGCTTCCTCCAACATCAACCGCCAAAAATATCAATGTACATCTTCACAAACATCTGTGTCCCAGAGCAGATGCTGGTAACCAAGTGTAGGGTGGATTGGATGACCCTCTTAGAGTGGACAGTGAGCTCTCTGTTCAAAGCGCAGAGTTACAGGATCCGCTCTCAAATGCAGGTAGTTTGTAGTAAAACACTGTAATCCAGTGAGGAAGTACAGAAAATCAACAGAAATTCATCAGTCAAGTCTGTAGCCAGTTCCTGCAAGCGGGACATCAGATGGATGTGAATAACCACCAGGCAGAACAGAAAAACAGTAGTACTCCATGTGACATAATGTGTTATTTGAAACTACACCATTATCACATTTCCCAGTGCATGCTGGGAACTTGAGTTTGCTGCCCACTGTTAAGTGAACACTGTTCTACAGATGATCACTGTTCTCATTATTAACGATGGCCCCCCTGACCCCGTTTACAACGGTACATTTGTGTACCAGCTCAGACTGGCATTTTAATGGGCCCATCTCAAACAGACCTCCAGGGTTCTTTTATTAATTTGTGCTTTGCATCAATCTGAGCTTTACTAATAAGGCTGAACTGACCCACGGGTCTTTTGTTGCATCGGCTGTGCTGGCGGCCATTTGAGGTGAGACTGGGCACGGGCTCGTTGCCCGGGCAGGTCAAAGGGCAATACCCTGTTTCTTAGACCCGGCAGTGTCAGGCTGAGCGTGGATGTAGACGCTGCCAATGTACGCCCATGTCTGTTAAATTTGCCAAGAAGCGTATTTCTATTCCACATGTGTCACAGGACAAATTTAAACATCCTTAAATCCCCTCTGTCTCTCCTCCTTCATTTTCCTTGTCTGACATATTAAGTTAGCACTGGGGACAGAATGTAGATAAACACATTTAGACCAAACACACACACACACACACACACGCCCTACTATTCTTAGCAGGGACTTGGAGAGGGACGTGTTAAAAGACGTGTTAAAATGTCTCTCCCCCTCTCACTTGTATCAAATGAAAAAGTGGCCAAAACTTTTGCAGACAGGAAGAGCAGATTAATTCACTCCCCAGTAGTTCCCTGTAGAGACAGGAGGGGCAGATGAATTCACTCCCCAGTAGTTCCCTGTAGAGACAGGAGGGGCAGATGAATTCACTCCCCAGTAGTTCCCTGTAGAGACAGGAGGGGCAGATGAATTCACTCCCCAGTAGTTCCCTGTAGAGACAGGAGGGGCAGATGAATTCACTCCCCAGTAGTTCCCTGTAGAGACAGGAGGGGCAGATGAATTCACTCCCCAGTAGAGACAGGAGGGGCAGATGAATTCACTCCCCAGTAGAGACAGGAGGGGCAGATGAATTCACTCCCCAGTAGTTCCCTGAAGAACTATGAGGACTCATGAGGTTTGAGACGTGTTTATGCCGTTCGTGTATCAGGTCACCAAGCATGATGAGCATGTTTATTTCAGCTAGTGTAAGCCAGTTTCAATGAAATCCAAATGTGTTCCACGCGACTGCTTTTTAAAAGCACAAATAATGGGACTGGACAACCCCTCACCCCTCCAAGCACATTCCATCTCTTCTTAGTAATCCCTAATTTGCTGGGTTTTTTTAATGTTTTGCTCAAATCTACTGGGGAATGCACCTATGTTTTTTTGTTTTTTTACTTCTACATCAAAACCAACTTGGGTAAAATGATAAATTATTAATTATATAAACGTCTTCCTGAAGCGGGGTGCAATGAAAATCAACCTTGGTTTGCCAAGTTCAGGTGTCATTAAGTAAATCAACAGGTGTCATTAAGTACATTTTCTTCACAGTTCTATGGCCTGTTGCATTTCTGTTCTCTGTAAAGAGGACAACTCCTGGGATTTTAACAGACATCTGTTTGCCATGTACTGTTGTCATATTCCCAGTTTGTGCATTTGCCTCTACCCAGTGCCCCAAGATGGTGACCGATCCAGATGTCCGTTCCCTGACTCCACCTCCAGGTGTCCTAGAGGGTCAGAATTAGTCGTATCATCCCTTATTTACTGTAAACAAACAATCTTGGAAACGTCCCTCCGACAACAGACCTTTTAGAAGTAAAATGATGTGCTCCGACAACAATGAGCCATCCTATGAGTGAGTAGGAGAGAGATGCATCCATCAAAAGAGCTCTTGTTTGTTTCGCTGTAATTACTGGCTCAATTAGATTGAGGGGAGAATGGGCTCTTCATGCGGGCTCAATTGGTCACACATGTCGCAGACCGCTAAACTGTTTAGGTTTCCCAGAGCTGATCTGTTATCCACATTCAGCGTTTTTCTTTGTTGTACGCAAGCTCCTCCGTTTTAATGAGTTTTCCAGGCATTTTTGATACCAGAGAGGTTCTTCCCACTCATTGGAAACCAAGCTGGTCAAAACAGCTAAGATAAGAAAAGAGCTGAAGGAAATTGAGTGGCAGTGAGTCATCTACCCTTGGGATGCCTATTGAAATTGTCATCCATTCTGGCTCCTTTCAGACAGCGTGGCCCTGTTGAACCTGGGAGTGGTCAAGAATTCAGAATGAGGCGGTGGTTCTTCCACCTATGTAAATCGTTACTCCCATTATGCTCCTTCACTCAGACACTGCATCTCTCACTAACTACTCACACTTGAGTGAATGTACCAGAGGCTAAAACTGTTTGTTTGTTTTTCTTGCTGTGGAAAATAACGCCTGTGTCTTTTACCTGTTTATTTATGCTTCTCACGTTCAGTGCTGTGAGGAAAAATAGCCATTGGTGGCGTTTTCATCCGTTTGTTTCCAGCAGTTGTGTTCAACTGTAAGCCTGTATGGTTTGAAAAGAGAACACAACCAAAGGGCTGTACATAGTTTATTGCAAGGCTCTGATAATACACAACAGTTCGATGGCTTATATTACAAAAATACTCTTAATCAGACATTGTATGTACATACACTCAAAGACCACTTGGTAGTTGGTTCTCCTAGCACCAGGCTACTGGATTATTATTGGCACTGTGCTAGTGGGCTGTCAACCAGACGGTATCGGGAAAAATCAACTTTGACACACTAGGTTCGATGCAGAACTAAAAGGGGGCCTGCCAACTACTTGAGCGATACGACTCAATAGATCAGTCCTCTGAATCAGCAAAGAGCCCACATTGTCCTCCATCACTCCTTAAAGCTCAGGCTACGTGAACAAAGTGAGGGCTGTAATTAACAGGGTTGATAGGCATTCGTACCGGTGAGACATTTGTGTGAAAATTGTCTGCACATTTTTTTAAATTGAGTTCACTCAACCTGTATTTGGATGGCATAACTCTGTTGAGAACTCTCTCGTTAGCTCACTTTTGAAGAGGTACCATCACCTTTGACCTTGGGTCTGCCCTCGCCCTCCTAATGGATAAACAGTAAAGCTGGGCGGTTTTCACTGAGTCAACACACCTTTGGAGAGAGGTTGGGTGGATTGGTTGACCCCTTCTCCGCGATGGTTAATTAAGACACAGCCATGATTACTTTCCAAGTGTCCAAAGCCTCTGGGGGAAAGATCAAGGCTGTTGGTTCACGGCCCGCTTCCCCTTTTTCAAACCCCATGACACTCACTCAGTCAGCCAGCCGGCCAGTCAGTCAGTCAGTTTAGTCCTCCTATTGGGAATTCCTCATAGTAGCTGAGCGACGAGAAAAGCTTAAAAATGTTTAAATTACTGCCCTGCTGTATAAATGAATGCCCCTCCATGTTGACTCAGATGTCAGGCCAACAGATACCCGTCAATCTAAACGACTTGTAGGAAACTACAGGAAAATATGTATATATATATAAAAAAAGTAGTTTTGTCACCCCTTGTAAATCTAGGCTTTGAGTGTCAGCCCAACAGAAAAGCAACCTTTTATTTTATTTGTTTCTTTAGATAGGGTCACTGGAAATGTATTCCTGTGTCGCGTTTCTTTAGAGTAAAAATTTTCAAGCATTATTATAATTATTATTATTGCATGCTATCCTGATGACAGAAGAGGGATCTGAGCTGTCAAATGTGTTTAATGAAGATGTGCTCTATTCTTTATCAACAACAACAAATATTTTACAGATATTTCCCCCCTTTTTTTTCTTTTTCTCAACCAATGAATATACTGTAGTACACACTTGTCCCTTGGTTTTCCAGAGCAACTGTAGAGTAACCCCACTGGCACCAACGTCACTTCATTCATTCAGCAAAATATGTGCAAAGGTCCTAATGGACATGAAGATCACGTAGTTTGGCTCCTGTCGTAGTCTGGCTCCTGAGTTGCAGTAGTTTCGCAACCTCCTCCGAAGGGAATTTGACTACCCTGCTAGTCCAAGACAAAGGTCCAACATGTTGACCTGTACCTCCAAAGAATGTCGGATGGGTCCTGTGAGAGGGATTTAAAAGCAGTGGTGGGAGATACGACACCCTTGTCTCTGTGATCCAAGACATTTATTGCACTTCTATGCTTAATCATCTGGATATGTATTAAGTAAAGCGATTAAACATGGTACTCAAAAGTAAATAAGGCCAAGACAGAAGCTGTAAATAAAACCAAAAATGTAAAAGAAAATGAAACAATTGCACCTATTCTCAGCACCGGGTGAACGTTGTTGTTTTAAAGGAAATGCCCGTTAAAAAAATAAAAGTTTGGCTGCGATTTGGCTTCTGGCCTCCGTGGGCGTTGGGGGGCATCGCGATCTCAGTGGAACGTGTTGGGGTTGGGCCGAATCATCATGGACACTTTCTTCAGGGAGTAAGCCCCGCCGCGGAACTCGGCCCAGTACACGCCGTCCTGGTAGCGGCTGCGGTAGTGCCCTCCCCGGTACCACACGCCGTTCAAATTGGAGTGTGCACAGGCGTTGTACCACCAGCCACCCTTCTGGTAGTGGGCGCAGTTACCTGGGAAACAATGCAGCTTGGTCAGTGACTGGAAGTGTGTCAACCGTGTCTGTTTTCACTGCCTCGGTGTATTTGGCCCGATTCAGAATGTAGCAGTGTGCAATCGTAAGCATGAGGAGGAAGCATAGCTGTGCTTGTTCTGTCCAAGTGTATGCCGGACATCTAGCTCTGCCAATGGGGTTTGATTTGAAATCTGCTTTCTGTCCCGCTGTGCGGTCTTTTTAATATTTTCTTGTTCTCTTTTCAACTTCATGAATTGTTTTGCAGCACTATAGCAACCTGTCCTCTTTTAAATTTATTTTTGTGTCCGTGCTAAGCAGGATCACCATGGAGAGACTCCAGCCGCGCGGAAATGAGAACAGTCTCCCGCTCTCTGTTCCTGCTTACAGGAGGCTTGGGCTCTCACCGGTCAGGTTTTACCTGACACCTTTTGATGTTTGTGTGATTTCAGTCGGTCAGTAAGCAGGGTATTTCCACGGAAAATTAGCACACTGTTAATCACAGCTGCCAACTGGCGTCTGAAAATCACTTTGAGATGAGCGGGGATATTGGATTCGGCCACAACAGCGTCTGACCAAATGAATCAGCCCCCGGTGGTGAGTGGCCATAAATCTCAGCTCTGACAACACCGTCTGGTATGGATTGGCTGCTTTCTGTGTATCTGAGTCACCGTCTTGAAAGGCAGGCTTATTTACAGTGCAAAAGCGGCTGTCACCCCACCCATGATGCATTGCACTCACCAGTGTAAACGTCGTGGTCCCTGTCCAGAGTGGTGAACTGCTTGCCATTGTGCCAAGTGAGGGAGTCCCCAGCGTTGCCATGGTAGCGTCCGACTCTTAGTTTGTAGAAGTCCGCTTCTGGTTCAACGCGGAAGCTGGCGTATTCGGCAAAGGTCTTCCGACCGGACCAGTCCTCCAGCATCACCAGAAGCTTGTAGTTGCCCTGGTTGGTCAGCCAGTAGAGGTTCTCAAGACCCAGCCAGTATTCACCATCAATGTTCCCAAAACCTTGCTGTGAAAGGGAAAGCCAGGAGGGATGTATTTGTTTAGAGATGTATTTTTGTTAGTTTTTAAGTCAATCTAAATTCTCCATTTCAGACATTGACATTTGTTGTGCTACGGAACATACATGTGAATGTATTCTTCCATGGGTCTTTCCTACATTTGCGAACTTCTGCTTCCTTCATTAAGCCGGTTTCTCCCAAAAGGGGTTTGTGTTTTTGTTTTTGCCCTAGCACTTGGACACCTCATTCAAATGTTTCCCTACCACATACGCACCTGATTGATGTAATCAGCCTAACCCAAGTCTTTAATTTGAACCAGTTGGGGAGTGCTAGGTAAAAAAAACGCACACCCCTTGGGGTCCCCAGGACCTGGATTGAGAAACACCGTAGTGAACTGCCATTCAACTGTTCTCAAAGGCGGGCTGCCGGACCGAAGAGCGTCTGCGACACGGGTATGATGTCAGCGTCCGCGCGGTGGCATAATAACAGGATGTGTTTAAGACGTGCTCTTCCTTAAACTGGCGGAGTGTCTGGAACTGTGGTTTCCATTAAACCACACATGGATTCAATCAGGAGGGAGCCCCTTTACCCTGCGAGTTATGAGCTTGTAATTTGTGATTCTCGTGTGTCTTGATGTGCCCCTTCATCAGAAGGGAGGAGGTCTGGGGGCATTGGAAATTTCTTGTCTTATTGCTCTTTAGTGGGGAGGGGCTATTTATCGAAAAACAGCCTGCCCACCCTCGATGCCGTGGCATGTAAATCTTTAGCCACTAAATGTTTTACCCTGTGTCCTTATGATAATGTTTTACTGCTTCAGAACCGTGGCATCTGAGGAAAACACTTCATTGATATTAGATCATTGACCTTAGATCATTGAATTAGCTGTAAGGTTAATAAACCTCCCATTGAAATGGGTTTTTATTGTCGACTTGTGGTATTTCGTGTTAGACTGGTTGACAGCTGTTTGCTATCCAGTGGTTAAGGAATCGTTGGATGAACTTGACGTTTCGGAAAGCTCCAGCACTTAAATTTTTTGGGGGGGAAAAATACAGCATATGCAATACCACGAAATGGAAAAGTTTCAACGCGCCCTTTCTGTGATTCACATGTGACCCGTAAACCGGGTGAATCTCCCAATATGACTTAAAAGAAATGTGTTTGGTATGTGATGACATAATTCTCTTGGCACTAGTTTGTGTTGCTCATGTCTAGCAACGCTGTTTCTCATGCTTTTTGTTCGTGTGTACGTACGTAGATGTTTCTGTGTATGTGGAGGTGTATTTTCCATTCTTAGAAAAGTCCCAAAATGTCTGTGTGTTAAGTTTAGGCTAAGGTTAGTTTTAGGGATAGGGAAATGTTTTTCCAATTGTGGCTGCTCCAATTCCAGTATTATTATTATTCCTGTGTAATACCGTCCCATATCATAGCCTCATTTACTCAGAACCACAACAAAGAGGTCAAGACCTCCCGTAACACAGGAAGCCGTTTGCCCGCCACCTTCTATGCTCTCTATAATGCCAACTGCCCATGATGAAGCCTCCCACCGCCGGGAAGCTGCACCTTGGAGGACGGTTTTACCTTGTAGGTTTCCCAGTTCCTGAAGAAGTTGACGGAGCCGTCCTGACGTCTCTGGATAACGGTCCAGCCGCCGGGGTCGTGCCTCTGGTCGCACCACACCTGCATCAGCCGGTTGGCGTTTTCCGGCTTGACCAGGTACATGCCACTGCCAGTGTGGCCTTCCTCCAGCGCGGCGAGGCAGTCCCTGAAGGGCCCTGGAGGTGGTTGGCGTTAAAGAGGTGGACATTATTAGTGCTGCCGTTGTACTGAATGTTATCGATAAAAGGGAGATTAATATTAATAAGTCTTTGTTTTGTCTATGCTGCTGGCCAGTGCTTCCATTATGAAGTAGTGCCATCTGAACAAGGGACTGGTGGGGAACAAACACAGCTGGTTAAGGTTTCAGGTGATCATGCGTGGGTTTCAGGTGATCACGCGTGGGTTTCAGGTTTCCACGTTAGCTATCCGACAGAACCCTGATTTCAAAGACTTGCAGAAAGTTATCCAATCCCCTCTCTCCCAACCCTTTTGCTGAAACACACCCGGCAAACCCCTTTCCCATTGGCTGAAACGCACCCGGGAAACCCCTTCCCATTGGCTGAAACGCACACGGGAAACCCCTTCCCATTGGCTCTTCCATTCAGCGGAGTCAGCAGTGTAGCCCATCATTATGTGGTTACACGGTTCCCCTCTCACACAAATCCCAGGACTCCCAAATATGTTTTTTTTTCTTGCTGGAAAATCTCTCAGCTTTAATGCCTAGAATTGATTTTGGCTACTCTTCAGGAAGGGAGAATAGCTGCCGGTAGGCCGACACAGGCCAACAACAACACTGGCATGGCGGCTGTGGGGAGAGGGAACAGGCAGCGCTTTTAGCGGCATACATACGCTAACAGTAGCCTGTGGATTATCTGCAATTCGGTGGCTCTCAATTGCACAGCTGTTAATACCATTTTATTGGGAATAAAATAGTATCTGTCTGGGGATTCTGATTGCTGAAGAAAATTATTGTTCAAGCCAAAAAAGAGAAAAATGCAGTTTAAACACAGCAGGAACTTGAGAAGCCATAGTCTCATCATTAGCTAGTTTGCAGTAATTGTCCCTGTATTTAACCTGTTTTTAAGGCAGCATCAGACATCCGTCACCCCCCCCCCCCTGGTGACTGTTATAATAATCTCCTGGTGACTGTTAGTGGTAGTTAGATTTCCTGGTTTGAGTGATATTTGTGTTGTGACAGCATGTCTAGCAGTGTGGCATGGGTGTGTAAAACAATGTTAAGGGTCTTATTCTAGGGACCATGACCTTGAGACGTATGGGGACCTCCTAACTTCTTATTTTAGTTTGAGGAGTAGGAATCATGAAATCTGGTAAGAAACGGAGTTAATGTGTTATTGACACATCAGTGTTAACGACTGTTATTGGACAACATGATGCTCCTTGAAGTGCTTTGCAGTGGTTTACTGGCCTCGCTCCACCATCCCCTGAGATACCTTGAATCTGTTCTCAACCTGATTACAACAATACTTTTTGTTGTTGTTGTAAAGTACCTGTGGTATACAATCTCATGTCATGACTTGTAGTTAACATTAACAGGCAATTTGATAAAAGAGAAGAAATTTGTCACTTAGGAAAAAATCATCCCCAGCCAATCGTAGACTGGACTTATTTGACCGCAGGCTACCACGTCTTAATAGCACTCTTAGAGTCTCCTGCCGGACAACCTACAAGAGAATCTTTATTTTCCATCCTGCTGTCTGAGCAAAACCTCTCTGCTCATTATGTCGGCGTTCAAAGACGCTCTGTGGTTTTATTTCCCCTCACCTCGCCTGGGAACACTCGGCGAGCGCGCAGGGAGAACTTCTGCGGTTGTTCTCACGAGGCAGTTTTTCCGAACAACGTTGCCCACACACAGTGTGTGGCAAGCTGGCCGAAGGAAAAGTCCATGTAACTGCTAACCGCCGCGCTCGGCCTCCCTACACAGCAGAGTGTATTCCTGGTACCAACCACTTCGACCAATCAGTGTAAGTGATGTAACAACCTTTCAGACCAGTCTCCCTGCTACTTGGCGGAGCACAGGGAACGGGTTGAAGGCCTGAGGTAACTGAAGAGGTTGTCGAGCTCCGCAGGAAGCTCCCTGACACCCGCTGCCAATGAAAACTGGCCAAACAAATCTAATTTGCCTCTCCTTTCTTCGACACCCCCACCCGGACCCTCGCTGGATCCCAGGGCACCGGTCTGCTACTGTATTTACAATCCGACGCTTCCGCCTCTTCCTTCTCCCCGGGTGATTTAACGGTCGCCGTGGAGAAGCGCAGGGCCGGCCAGAAAAACGGAAGGCTGCGAGTCACGCTGTTGCATGCGTGCATGGAGCACTGCTTGTGTCTGCACCTGATATCCCCAAAACAGCCTCCTGCCCCCCAGCTTGTCGTCAATCAGTGGACAAACACCATCTGGCTCATGTAACTGCACCTCCGCTCTTTCTATTTTCTAAAACCAGTCCTCTCTGGGTTGTAGCTGTATGTGATGGATAGACTTTCGGCTGCAGGTCTGTCTCTCTCAACTCTCTGTGCCTCTTCCTTGCTTGGAAAAAGGTGTTTTCATTTTCACAGACCTGGGGCTGAAATCCTCCTCACCTTGTGAATCGGCAGGGTTGCCACATTTTTCCCACGTTGTCTGCCAGCCCCTCCCAACATGCTGTCTCCGGCCAGACGGCTGCCGCAGTTCATTTGGCAGAAGTTAATTGGTCATTATTGGATGTCGGCATGCCTCGTCAAGAGACAGACATTTGGATATGAAAATTAAGATGACAAATGCTCTAAATTCCCCCCACTTGAAACCACGTTATCTTGTATTCACACCCCACACCGTTCAGTTATTATTTGGGTGTTAAAGACACCCTGAAGTCATAGAAGGACAGATGATCGATAGTTGCAAACGGTAACAGTATCAGAAGCAGTGATGGTTGGAGTAGTAGTGTTGGAGTAGTAGCCTGTAAATAGTTTTGCGATGGACTATAATGAGGCAGAGAATGCCAAGCCCGGAAATGTTTTTATTTTGGGCATGTATCAACCAGGCTAAATCTGATCCGCACAGCCTTATTTTTACAGAGGTGTGATATCCAAGAGTCTTAAACCTTCCTGTGTATCCTTTTCAAATATTTCACATATCCTGGATGACACTTAGAATCTTAAGCCTGGCATTGCTTTTGCCGCCCGTCATGTCGAAGATTAGAGTCGAGAAGTGCCCGTGTCCAAAGATAATCTCCCGAATATTCCTAGTTGTGCGCCGGTGCGCGGCTCAGCCATGGAGCATTGCCTGACATTCATTATGACTTGCATTATGAATATTGCCTTTGGGAAAACAATCAGAGCTGAGAGTAATCTGTAACTCCCATAGCAATGTCATTCATCGTTTTGCGTGGACGCTACTGACAGGCTATTACAGGCACTGCTTCCAGTAAAATAAATGTCAACAGGGGGACTTATCCCTACGTGATGTAGTGGTGGAATGATCGGCCATATGCAGAGAGTTAGACCTGCTGTGAGAAACCCGTTTATTTTATACAGCCTTGTCTCTGTATGGTCCACTTTTGTTTACCTAGGGCCGTCTTACTTAAAATTCCAGAACGGGTTATAACTCAGTAAAATATAATTGTGCGTGGGAGTACCTATATTTCATTGTTAAGTTGTTGATGCAACTGACGTGCAGATTTGGGGGTTTCTCAATTCTCCTGTCTCCCCAGAACTATCCTGTCACACATTTTCTGTTCCTGTCTTTTGGTCCAGATTTGGGCCTTGTGGCAGACCTTCCCAGCTGTTGAATAGCGATGGATCACTCGACGTGCCCCACAGCCCCCCGTCACTCGACGTGCCCCACAGCCCCCCGTCACTCGACGTGCCCCACAGCCCCCCGTCACTCGACGTGCCCCACAGCCCCCGGTCACTCGACGTGCCCCACAGCCCCCCGTCACTCGACGTGCCCCACAGCCCCCCGTCACTCGACGTGCCCCACAGCCCCCGGTCACTCGACGTGCCCCACAGCCCCCGGTCACTCGACGTGCCCCACAGCCCCCCGTCACTCGACGTGCCCCACAGCCCCCCGTCACTCGACGTGCCCCACAGCCCCCCGTCACTCGACGTGCCCCACAGCCCCCCGTCACTCGACGTGCCCCACAGCCCCCGGTCACTCGACGTGCCCCACAGCCCCCGGTCACTCGACGTGCCCCACAGCCCCCCGTCACTCGACGTGCCCCACAGCCCCCCGTCACTCGACGTGCCCCACAGCCCCCCGTCACTCGACGTGCCCCACAGCCCCCCGTCACTCGACGTGCCCCACAGCCCCCCGTCACTCGACGTGCCCCACAGCCCCCCGTCACTCGACGGGCCCCACAGCCCCCCGTCACTCGACGTGCCCCACAGCCCCCCGTCACTCGACGTGCCCCACAGCCCCCCGTCACTCGACGTGCCCCACAGCCCCCCGTCACTCGACGTGCCCCACAGCCCCCCGTCACTCGACGGGCCCCACAGCCCCCCGTCACTCGACGGGCCCCACAGCCCCCCGTCACTCGACGGGCCCCACAGCCCCCCGTCACTCGACGTGCCCCACGTCTTCCATCAAAGTGATTTTTATCAATATGCCGACACATCAGCCTCGTACAATTTCCCCGTGTTTATCCCATAATATTGTCTCAGGAAGCCAACAGTTCAAAGTTACATTGTAACCGCTTGCCCAAAAATTTATTGTTAGGCCTGAGTATACCCATGAAATTAATGCAGCCCTTTGATTTCAACATCCTGTCTGTGATTGGATGACTTGTGTCTGGACAACTTCAAATTAATTTGTTGACATAAAACCAGAGTTTGTTTTGCTAAAATGAATATTAACTGCGGACATGAGCAGGAAGGAATGTCGTGGGACAGGATGGATATTAGCCAGGAAGCAGTGCAAGGTAAGGGTTGACATCTAACATGAATGCCCTCAGGATATTTTGCACCCCTGGTTGGAAACCACTGTGACAACTTTTTCTTTTATTTTTCATCCACAAGGCCTCAAATCAAGCAGACATGTTAGCACAGTGGTTCCCAACCAGAGGGACTAGGACCCCTGAGGGTATGTGGCCAAGACTCGTGAGACCATCTGCTTACTAGTAAAATGCATGTCAGTGGGCTACTTCATGGCTAGTCACTGCAGGGCTAACTTCTGCCTGTGGTACAGTTGCCCAAAATATTGGTGAACAGCCAGAGCCGGTTCCAGGCATAAACAAGATAAGTGGTCACTTAGGGTCCCCGTCCACTAGGGGACCCACGACTGACAGGGGAGGGGGGCCCCAAATCAAATGTTGCTATGGGCCCTGTAAAGGCTAGAGCTGGCACTGTGAACAGTAGTGCTAGACCAAGCTTACAAGGCTGCATTAGTTGTTGAAATGTGGCTTTTCAAAGTTTCTTCTTGATTATAAAATATTTTAAGAAAATTTATTTTTATAATTTCTTAAGTTACCTAGTTTTGATTAATTGAAGAAATGATAGGACTGGATCCAGACATATGGGTAAGTGTTAGGCCCCCTTTTTTTTGGACAGGGTCCAAGCCCAATTTGTCCTATTTCAGGCATTCAGGACACCTGTCTAACAGAAGCTGCCGCAGTGACCTTAAGCTCAGCAGAACGCTGCCACCGTTTAATCATCTTGTCTGCACAGGGTAGATCTCTTGGATTTCAGACAGTCTAGGTCAAATGAGGCGTTTCGGCTGCATGAAGTTAAGCACCGGGGTTTTGTATTTTCTAAACCAGTTTGACAGTGTGTGATGATTATTTGTGTGGCCTCTGGTTAACAGATGTTTGAGGTGAAAACCATGTGATTGTTTTTTATTGTTGTACTGTCAGATACACCTCAGGGAAATGGGGTCAAAGGGGCAATGGGGTCAATTCTGTTAACACTTAATATTTTCCGTTTTCTCCCCACTTCTTTGAGGAGAAGACATTAAAAGTCAATCTGCAGTTGTTACCTATGTATTTTAAGAATTATTATGGAATGAAGATATGTACCTTTTTGATTTATGAAGAATATTACTTAGAAATTCCTCACACACTTTTAAACTGTTAAACCCTATTCGAATGTAATAAAACATAGTAAAACCAACCCGACACACTACTGCAATCACAGCTCTGTCTGAGAAGAGTGGCGATGTTTCAATATTTAAGTATCTCCCGATCTTGGATGTAGGTTTGGGATGAGTATTGACAAGGTGGAGTGTGATTAGTGCTTTCATGGCTTGGTTTGCATTTGTTTTGGCAGCTAATGTGTGCTTTCTTTGCTCTCAGAGGAAACACCAGAGTCATTACTCTTCTTAGCCTAATTCCATTTCCAGTCTACAGTGTAGTAAAACATACAGATAGATTCCGGAATACTTCATGGTTCAATAAATATTGTCATGTTGAGGTGTGTTTAGATGGGCTTCGAGCCAAGCCCCTCCAGATTCTCACTATGCATGTCTGTAAGTCTTTCCTACTGCCTCAAGGATTTGTAAGGAGTGAAAGTAATTTGTTCAGTGTTGCAGCAGTATGGATGAATGTGTATCTCTTATGTTTCTGTGGCTGAGCAAAGCGTGTTTTCTTTGGAATGTTGAAACTCTTTAGAACTCACCCGCTATGTGGGGAGCCACTTAAGAAAATCTGACTAGAACAATTTATGAGCCGTAATGTGAATGAAACTATTAATTCAGTAAATCTGATGTTAGACCTCAGCGTGAGGAGAAGTGGGTTTTAAAATGTGTCCTGTTCACATGTCATTTTTTTCTGGATTTGTACATAGTTTGAGTCCCATGCGGAGATTACAATTGAATACACGTTTCCTGAGCTTTCTGACTTATTGGACAAGTTGGCTTCTGTGGCTACACCAGTGAGGTGAGAGTTCTATGTCCGAGGTGAAGTGAACATACTCACCGGAGGGCATGTTTGTGGTGGATGGCTGGTGGGTGCCGCTGGGCATTGTGGGCAGTGGAGGCGGCAGGCCTTTGGAGTTCTGGTCGCTCTGGATCTCGTTGGTGATTTGGTTGTTGCGTGTGTACGTGGGTGGGTGGTAGGGTTTAGGCTCCACCGGCGCCACTGGCCTCTGCTGTGGGGGTATCTGAGGGACGACGGGGGCCTGAGGGCGAACCGGCCGAGAACGTTCTCTCTCGCCGCCGTGCGATTGGCCTCCCCGGCGGCAGTGCTCCTCCAGCTGAACAATGAGGGCGCTCTGGTTCCCGGCGAGGGCGGACAGGTGTTGGTACTTGTGCTCCAGGTCGCGGTAGCGCGACGCCAAGCGGCCCATCTCAGAGGTGTGGTTGAGCACGCGGTTCTCGAGCTGCGATACCTCCAGGGCGTTGTCGCGCTTGCGGATGATCTCGTGCAGCAGCTGCATGTAGAGCTGGGTGACCCGGGCGTTCATGTTCCGGCTCTCCTTGCGCAGGAGCTTGACCTCGTTGACGATGCCGCCATCCACCTCCACCAGCTGCTGCAGCGACTCGATCTGCCGCCGCTGCTTCTGAAGCTCGCCGTTCAGCTGTTCCAGCTCCTGCTTGTTGACCCGGTTCTCCGGGACGCTGTCGGGCTCCTTGGTGTTGACGCAGATGGCGCCGGTCGGCTTCTGCTGCGGCACGATGAAGGTGTAGGAGCACTTGTCCTCATGCGAGGAGGCGTCGGCCGCCACGGCGCGCTTGGAGCGCCCGGCGTAGAGGAACTCCCGCTCCAGAACGTCGTCTCTGCTCTCCAGTTCCTGGGCCTCTGTCTGCAGTGTGGAGACAGGCCAGCAGACCAGCAACAGCAAAGGGAGGACCAGGGCGACAGTCATTTTGCTGAACAGCCCTTTAAAGGGATGGTCTCTGTTTTAAATAGAAAAGAAAATATGGAGAATAAGAATTGACTCTCTTCTACAGAATGAATTGACACAGGCAGAGGTATCAAAGGAAAAGGTGGTTACACAGAATGGTTGTTTGTCTAGCCAGGTAAAGCGCTATAGCCGTGCCTTGCTCATGCAGCCTCTGTGTGCAGAGAGTGACAAAGGAGATTGTTAATGTTAGATTATACAGTAGTTCCCAACTAATCCTTTGTGATTAGAGCAAATGTACAGTGCAGCCTTTGACTTGTGCAGTGGTGAATTTTAGTCCTTCACTTGACACTCTGTTGGTGGGCTTTAATTCCACCACTTATGGTAGAATTGCTGAAATTCTGGACTCTGTATCGCACAACAATTAAAACCATAAATGTCTTCCACCCTGCCATACTGAGGCTCACATTCTTTCCATTACTTCTAGCTTCATCAAGTGAGGGTTCTTTGTGTGGTGAATGACAGGGACCTTCAGGCAACCAGTACCGGCAAATGTCTTCATCACCTTTGCCAAGAAAAGCTTTACCCTCACCAGTGATCATCTCATACAACAAGGCCACATGCTGACTCGGTTGTTGCTCCATTTCTCTGCTCTTGGCATGTTGTCCCATTATGAGGCCCCTCCCATGTTTTTCTCTTTCAACTATGTGGTTCACAAAAAATTTATGAAATTACTTAAAAACACTGGAATGTTCAAAATACTCCCAGGAAAAAAACCAGAAGAAGGATCTCCCCTTTCTGTCAAATGTCCAGGTTGCAAATTCAGTATTTTCATTTTATTTATTTCTAATTACAAGCAATTTCAGATTTTATTTTTCACTTTGAACCTGTTTCCTTGTTGTTGTTTTTTTTACACTTTTGTGTAGATTGGTAGCAAAAAACGAAATAAATCCAATTCAATTTCATGTCGTAACACGATAAAATGTGGAAAAGTCAAATATGGCTGAATACTTTTGAGAGGCTCTATATAGAATTTGAGATTGAACTGAAAATGTGTAGGCCCCATTTCCCTCATTCAAGAGTGACAGTTGATATGTCTCTTTGACATATCAAACCTGGTGCCATTACCTTTGAACTTTCACCCCGACCAACCTGCAGCTGTCTGTCTTGATGATTGATTTCAGACCTTGACTACCAAGTCTATATCAATTGGTTGTGCCGTCATCATTCCGTTGTAGTCTGACCTCACTGTTTTCCATTTCAGCTGCCTTTATTGCCTTATGTAGATGGAATTTTTATAGGGCCCTTGGCCAATGTAAAATGTATGTACGTACGGTGCCTACTGAAAGTCTACCCAGCCTTTACTCTTTCCATTTATCTACACACCATGTTCCACACTCTTTAGAGGATTTCAAAATATTAAACAAACAAAAAAAGAATATATATATATATATATATATATATATATATATATATAAAATATTATCCAGTTATGGACTTTATGAGCACTGTAAATGTAAGCTTTGCTTCAATTAAGTGTGCATTGTTTTGTGACCTTTATACTTTTTATGGAAGCCTTTCCTTTTATTATTTTTTAATAATACATTTTTACAAATAGTTGTTTTCATGACAGGAGTTCTGGTCGTGAGTTTGCGGTGGGCTGCTAGATACACGTGTTCGTATTTTAATTAAGAAATTATATTAATAAATTATTCAAGAATATGCTGCGTCGAGTTCTTTTTGGTGCTTTTGTTTGTTTCGTTGGGTACAGTGAGGCCTTGAAACATCTGCTTCAACTACAATGCATTTGCATCTCCTCCTTTGCACTGATGTCATTGCCTGACAATATGTGGAACCAATCGCTTTTCAGGATTGAAGTGACACATTTCCTTTTAAAATAACATTCTGTCCATGTGGATCTAGGATTGGTGTATATGCTGCTGTGAATAATCTATTAGCCAACATAGGATTGTTGGCTTGTTGTGACTTGATGACTTAATGTCAGAAGATAATTTTCAATGCTGGTTTAGAGAAATGTAGCAGCTGGTGAGGACAATGTACGAACCAGGTTAGAAGAATCTATCAGCATTTCTCAAACCCCTCTCGTACCTCACCAGAAGTTTCACATTTTAGTTTGAACCCAAGTTGACCAATCAGTCAATCAATTGTTTTATAAAGCCTGAATATGGTGAGTTTGTTAAAGACAATACGTTTGAACCATAATGGCGATCCATAGAGGGATCCTTTGTTTGGGTTAATACACATGCTTTTACACCACACAGCGGCATCTTTTATCAACAGGACCCACGTGTCTGACAGCTTGAGAGAATTACTAGAGATCAGAGACCGCTTAGGTTAAAGGGTGTCATTTATTCAGGCAGATGTTTGAAACAAAATTGCCGAAGTCTTGAAGATGCCAATATGTGATAGCACTACACATACGTATATAGAAGCGGTTCACATTTCATTTTGTGGAGACAGTTAATACTTCTAAATGTGTCGCTTTAAACATGGTTATTATGTGGCCTTCATCACAATTATTTTAAACTCTGAAAGAGTATTGACATTTAACTGATTTTTAAAATCAACACAACCCAGAACATTCAAACATCTCAGGTCAAAGTAACATATAATGTTCAAGGTTTAAAACGCCTCCAACGTCAACCATGTTCTAAACATTTTTTTTTTAACATGCTATATTTAATCTTTCCCTCTACCTTGTCAATAAGCCTGGGTGACCCCCCCCCAACCTCTGACCTCAAAGCTTCACCTATGACCTCACTGATTCACCTCCGACCTCATTACCTCACTTCTGTCGGGACTCTCCGTTAAATGTGTGCTTGGAAAAACACCAGGAAGATCTGTTAACTACCCCACATCCTCTCTCCTTGTCTCTTTTTGTACTCAAAATCCATTGGATGAAAAAGCCAGAGGTCCCTCCCCTCTGACCTTGTCTTCCGATGCATTTTGAGAAGATGAGAAGAGAGGCTTTGAAGATAATGCATTTGAGATCTTCCCATGATTCTGCAACCTCTGTGATGACACAACCTCTCAATAGTGACAAGAACCTTCTCACCCAACCACACCTGAGCTGACACATTTGACTGGGAGAAAACATCTGACTTTATTTGTTTTTTTTAGTTTAGCTCGACTTTTTCCAGGCTTTGTGACAAAAGCGCACCTTTCAAGATTTGCCACCCGGGAAGAACGAGATGAAGACCTGCATGTTAAACGACACCAGTGGAATAAGAACATTGTTTCATCGGAGCAACTGACGTCGTGGCCGTTTTTGTGATTTTCTTTTTTCTTTAGAACATGGTTGAAGTTGGAGGCAGTTTTAACTCTGAACATGGTATGTTACTTTACCCAGAGAGGTTAGAATGGTCTGGTTTGTGGTGATTCTGGAAATGTGAATACTCTTTCAGAGTGGAAAGTAATTGTGATGAAGGCCACAATTGCCATGATTATCGCAACTGACACATTCAGAAATATTGACTGATTCCACCAAATGAAATGTAAACTGCTTTTTCTTCCTTCCTCGTTGCGGTGACACAGATGGAGACACAGGTAGTTTGTCAGAGAGACTTGTTCAGTCCTGTGTTCTGACCGTCATACTTGTCAGGTTTGCACCAAAATGTCTAAACTTACATGGTTTCTATTGAAGGCTGACTCTTCTTTGTGTGTGTGTCACGTGTTCTGCAGAGACCCTTCGGTTCTGCAGAAGTTGGTTTCTTTTCTCTAGAACGTCAAAATTAAACAGTTATGAGCGATGATTGCTGAGAACATGATGGCCCTCTCACGGCAGCAGGGTCAATATCCCTAAAACCCAATGCCCAGAATACTCTCTGAAGGGTTCCTGCATCACTTTATTACATATTAGGAAGAAGTCCACTTAGCTCATGTCAAATACACACACAGTTCTGCCGTGAAGGACATGCATTTTCTTGTTTTGTTTATCTGCTGGATTTTCTTTGGAAAACTCTGGACTTTTTTTCTGACAAGGAAACACACCCCCCCCCCCCCCCCCCTCAGCCTCTTTCATTTTCACGTAAGCTTTACACCCTCTCACACAAGAATAACCCCCCTTCTACGCGCATTTGCTTGCCTAAGACCACACACACACACACGTGTGTGCACACAGAGCATGAAAGGAACACCAGAAGCCAGGGATGTGATTCCGGGTCGTCTGCGCAATAAAACAGACAACAGCGTCTCGTCTTCTACTTGACAGCGTCTCAAGCATTAAAGCCAGAACCGACCAGGGGCCAGCTGTTATGCCGTCACACGGGAGAAACGGGTCAAGTGACTGCCTACAGTTGTTTAACAGGCTTTAAAGTTCTGTTGGTTCTAACCCGTTACAATCTGACGCAGCTGTCAGCTAGTTAGTTAAATAAAAACAATGACCTTAGCACTTAAAGAGCAATAAAACAAAAATGAGCACGGGTCAGTTGGCCAACAGAATATGCTGCTATGTACATATTAAGGATACATTGAAAATAAAGTTTTGACTGTGCATTGTTTAATTATTGCCTACTACATCCGTTATATATAGTTTGTCTTATATTGCCCCGAATTAAATAAAGCAGACAATCTGAAAGCCTTTGGGAAGTCAGTGGCACCTCTAAAAGGTTGTTGCAGCTGTAGTTGGCCAGCCATGTAATTGCTACACAAACAAGCACTTTAAGGGAAGACATTGCCACTGAAAGCTTTGAGAAGTTCAGCTGCATGCAGGATTAAAAACGCCGGCCCTCACCAGAACTGCGTCGGTCTCTCCACCTCTCTTCTTTCACGTCCCCCCTCTCTCTCTCTCACTCCTTTAAATCCCTTGTCTTCCCGGCTTGGTTTGACACAGGCTCTTCTGTGAAAACGGTCATGACAAATCCATGGCTCTTTCTCCCTCTGTTCCTCCTGGTACGTCTCTCCTCTCTTGTCCCAGCCCTGTCCTCTCTCTCCTCCTCCTGGGTCTTCTGTCAGACTCTGTCAGTGGACGTCTGTTTTCTCAAGCCTCCAAACACTTGACGTGCTCATTGACCGGAAAACCAGCGGGCGGCCAAACCTTTAGTAAAGTTCCTCTTTAGTTACACTCACCCGTAATAGGTGCCGAAAACAAAGGTCCAGACTTTTTTTCATTAGGGGTTTTCGCTGTAAGTGGATGAATTCTCGGCAGATGCAGATAGGAAGCTTAGCGGTAGACCGGTGATGGTGTGTGAACACCTGAGTGTCGTGCCTTCAGCTGTTTCATTCTTATAACACTGACTCACCTCTGCCAGAGCTACCTAGTCAGTTTTCAGCTGAGCCCCCCTTCTTTTGGCTTCTCTCTCTTTCTTTCTCTCTCCCCCCCCAAAAAAAAACTCTTACTCTCTTTTTTACTAGTCTACTCTCTCTTAATCTCTCCTGCTCTCTCTCTCTCTTTCTCGTTATTAGAGGTAAGGCTCTGACTTTTTTTTTTCCATCTCGTAGTAATTAAGTCGTGAGCTGGGACCTCCCCTTTTCCCTCCTTTCGGCACAAAGGAGATCATGCACTGTGAAACCGACAGACAGGGGCTCCAGCCCCCCCACCCAAACCCTTGTCCCCTGCAGCCCCCAGAGCCCTCCCCCATCTCTCCAGCCCTCCTTTTTCCTAACCCCCCCCCCCCCCACAACCCTCCCTCCCTCTCGGCTATTTAGGGAGTCTAGCGAGCCGCAGCCACCAGCTGCAACCGTTGCTGAGTGAGGTCACAGACTTCAGTTGATGTGGAGCTCTTATAGAGAGAGAGAGAGGGTGAGTGAGAGGGAGACGTGGGCGGGGGGGAGGGAGACGTAGAGAGGGACGGGAGGCAGCAAGAGACGGGGGGGGGGGGGGGGGTATTGGGGGGGTTAGATCCATAAAAAAATTGCACATCCTTTGCCATTAATTGGTTACTACCGGCACATCGTTACAACAGTATATATAGGTAGTAACATAGCTGATGAGGCTTTAGTTTCTGAGGGTGTCTGTCAGGTTCTGTCATCTGTGTTTTCCCCATTTAGAGGTACTTGAAGTTTGTTTGTGAGCTGCTTACATTCACACCGTCTGTCAACTGTCTTGTCCGATGAGCTTCCTTTTTGGTCCCGGCGGGTTCTTGAGAGCGGCCTATTTCCTGAGGTTGAGCCGAGGACATTTCCAGCAGATTTTGTATGTATGTACTTGACATTTCGGCGGAGATGTTGGAAACTTTCAACTCAGAAAGGGCAGTTACAGGCAAGTCATTCAGGCAACCATCTGACTGTGTTTGACATTAACTCTTAGCAGATGTCATTCCCCTTCCTGGTTGAGATAGAATTCCTTCTTTCTTTAGTCAGACCACTTGCTCATCCATTGGGGAATGTATTTACCTCAGAATTGCAAAATTCAATTTGCATCTGTTTTCAAATAGAAAACACTTTCTTTCACTT
The DNA here is from genome assembly GCF_011004845.1 of Esox lucius. Taxonomy (NCBI): domain Eukaryota; kingdom Metazoa; phylum Chordata; class Actinopteri; order Esociformes; family Esocidae; genus Esox; species Esox lucius. The sequence goes on from NC_047591.1 coordinate 22,320,432, forward strand.
TTACATGGAACACATCATTTAACACTTTTGTTTCTGCAAACATTACACTCAAACATTACACTCAAACGTTACACCTTACATTCAGTTTCAGATCATTCAGATGTCAGGATGTATCTGTTTGTTTAAAGGTGCTGTATCAGAAATCACTTGTGATTTCTGTGTGATGTTGGCTGGTCCAGATATTCACATGTATTGTTTGAAGCAAGGGTTTGAATCCTCAAAAGGTCTGTTCTTTGAGCATGCTATCAAAACTGCAGATTCTTCAAGTCCTGAAAGTTGCAAAGTGGAGCCGCCATGGACCAGACTGTTTGGTCCAGTACGTCCCACAGATGCTCAGTCCGATAGAGGGTGGTCAGATGGACAGGGGTCATCGTAGGCATTCTGACCGGTCTGCGTCTACGCAGCCTCATACGCAGCAGGGTGCAATGCCTTTTGTGTTGTTACACATTCCTCCCGTAACCAACAAAACATTTCTGTGACTTGTGCCTCGGTTCGCACCAGACAGGATAGCCTTCGTTGCCCTTGCGTATTGATGAGCCTCAGGTGCCCATCACCCAGTCACCGGTTTGTGGATTGTCCCTCCTCTGACCATTGTCAGTTGGTACTCACCTGGAGCTGACCGGGGCATCCCACAAGCCTTGTCATTTCAGAGATGCTCTGACCCAGTCGTCTGGCCGTAACAATTTGACCCTTGTCAAAGTCACTCTGGTCTTTACTCCTGCCCATTTCTCCTGCATCCAACACATTGACTATGAGAACTGATTGTTCACTTATCATCTTATCTACCCAGACCTTGACATGTGCCCTTGTTAGGAGATGATCAATGTTATTCGCTTCACCTGTGAGGTGTCATAATGATTTGGCCAATTAGTTTGGCTCATTGTACACACACACACATACACACATACACACACACACACACACACACACGTATATGTATATATTACTGTGCCGTTCCCTGGTTTCTTAACATCTACTGGTTTGGCCTACTTTCTGAATTTGATACAACTAGCATTGTATTGAGTACAGAATCACTTTACAATCTCATTCAGTAACCAAAACTGCCATATTGTCAGCGGTTTAATGCTGGTGTACAAAACGGACATTAAAAGTAACCACATTTGTCCTCAAGCAAAAATGTTTTGGTTTCTCAAGGCATTCAGACCTGAGCTCATTTTGCAGCTTCCATTACCAAACGTTTGTCACAGACTCCCTGACGGAAGCCTTCGTTCCGACGTGGCACGCCCTTGGGGACATTACTTCTCCAATCAACACGTCGCACGACAGGCTTGAATGTCACCCTTTACAAACAAACCTGTCACCATGTCAGCTACTGTTGTTGATGCATCTGTGGCAACAATTTGTACCTGGCAACCATTTCCTTTTGTAAAAACACGATGCATCCCACAAATCTGTCCTCTGCATTTGGGTATTCGAGGCAAACCATATGGCATGGTGTTTGACTCATTTGAACAGGGCATGTCTGTTCTAGTGGTCCCTGGACGTGTTGACTAATGGAGTAAGTCTCATGTAGGCTTGGCTGGCAGTTTTCATTGAACCTGACCTCTTTCAACACTGACTGATCATCAGCAGGATTAGTCCGTGATGCTCATAGATCTTGCTTTGATGATCTCAGAACCACTGACTTTGTGTGGTGTCCAAGTTCTAGGTAACCCTTAGGTAGCTCTTAAACCTGAGCTTATGAACTTTGAGGCGGCTGCTCTAATCTGTCTGATGGTGAACCAGGATTGTGGGAATGGTCTACCACCTTCTCTGCTGCTGTGTGTTGTTGTTGTCTTGGCCAATGAGGGCAGAGTGCTGAAATCTACTGAGGAGTTGCAGTGTTGCTAGGGAACGACTACACTCAGTTCGCCCGTCTTTGTGACAGCATTAAGCCCTGTTCCGGTTTCCCCCTTTGTAACTGGGCCAGTTAAGTGAAGAAATGGCAATACTATTGGTGAAATTATGTCATTAGCAGTGTTTTTACTGGTGGACTTTCCGGGTCTCCATCCCAGTCCCTCCCCAGGACCAAGCCCCAGCTGGCGCTGACTCGAGGGTCCATAATCCTTGATTTATCCTTTTAGTCCGAGTCCTTACAACCAACAGGAGCCCAAAGTGGACTTAACACCGGGCTCACTAGAGTGGGCAGAGAGATCCCTTCTTAACGGGCACGTGCCCGTCTTGGTGCACAGGATCAGAGAGAACCTATGGGAGCCTTTTTCACTGTGGTAAAGTGGGAGTTTGGGTCCATTCTGCATTTCTACCAGCCACATTTATGGGGGGGATTATGGTCAACAGAATGTCAACAGAATGACCTCAATCATCATTTGTTTTTTTTCTGTAGCAAATAAGTGTGTTTGTGTGTATTTATGTACAACCCTGTTTCTAAAAAAGTTGGGATGCTGTGAAAAATGTAAAGAAAAACAGAATGCAATAACATGCTAATCATTTAAACCCTATATTCAATAAAAAAAAATTGTACCAAGACAACATATCCATGGTTAAAACTGAGATATTATTGTTTCTTGGAAAATACATGCTCACTTTGAATTTGATGCCTGCATCAAGTTTAAAAAACTAAACCTGGTGGGACATCACACAACTAATTAGGTTAATTGGCAACAGGTCAGTAACATGATTGGGTATTAAAAGATCATTCCAGAGAGGATGGGCCTGTCAGAAGTGAGGATGGGGAGGGGTTCACCACTCTGTGAAAGACTGCGCGGGCAAATAGTGCCACAATTCAAGAGTCTGGGAATCTCATCATTTAATGTGCATAATATTATTCGGATAAAAATAAAATAGAAATTCAGAGAATCTGTAGTAATCTCAGTGGACATCTGTGAACTGTGAACACAGTATGTCGCAGCATCGACAAATGCAAGTTAAAACTCTGCCATGCAAAGAAGAAACCATAAATGAACAATATCCAGAAACGCCAGCGCCTTCTCTGGACCCAGGCCCATTTTAGATGGACTGAGGCGAAGTGCTGAACTGGCCTGCAAGCCAAGAATGGGACAACTTTCCACTCTCCTCAGGTCCGGAATGTTTACTGAGTGTTTTTAAAAGAAGAGGTGATGCAACTCACTGGTAAACATTCCCCTGTCCCAGTTCTTTTGACGTGTGGCTGGCATCAAATTCAAAATGGGCATGTATTATTCAAAAAACAATAACATTTCTCAGTTTCAACATTTGATATGTTGTCTTTGTACTATTTTCAATTAAATACAGGGATAAATGATTTGCATGTCATTGGGTTCTGGTTTTATTTTACGCCGCATCCCAACTAGTTTATCCTACATCTTTTCCCCTCCGTCCTGACTGGATTTGCTTCTGCAGGGAGAAACAATGTTTAATTTTTATTTGTGTAAAAGGCAATTTTGCTGCGGACTCAAACACACACTACTTTTTAAACAGTCGTTGTAAATGCTGTCCTATCTTCAGTCAGCAACTCTTGCTACAGCCCATCATTCTGTCCTGTTTGACCCTCTCTCATCATGACTGCTGTTACATGTGAACCACGTTACATTTTTAATTAGCTGGTTTTGGTAAAGTTTGTCAACTTAAAAAAATAAAGGTGTCTGTGTGTGTCTGTATGTGTGTGGTCTGTTTGTTTCTGCACTGCTTTGACTCAGCTATTCATGAGGGCTTAAAATGCTTTAACCTTTGAGCTGGAAAGAGCCAAGCCCTTTTGAAGGAGTAATGTTGGGGGAGGGGGGGCAGGAGTACTAAAGTCATGCCTTCTTCAAACACATCCATGCAGAACAGACCAGCCATCCATTGCAGGCCTTCTCAGTTGACTCAGCCAACAATAGATCCACCCTTTAATAGATCCATTCCACCCTTTAATAGATCCATCCCACCCTTTAATAGATCCATCCCACCCTTTAATAGATCCATCCCACCCTTTAATAGATCCATCCCACCCTTTAATAGATCCATCCCACCCTTTAATAGATCCATCTCACCCTTTAATAGATCCAACCCACCCTTTATTTCCACCAGTAAAGCTATGATATGTTGTAGTAAGTCATTTCACCTGTAAAAAAGTACCTGTAAAAAGCCATTCTACAAACCTTGTGGGGTGGTGTTCCTTGTCAGAACAAGCCTGGACAAATGCACGTGTTTCCCCTGGGATCTGTTTCGACCAAGCTGCAGGGATAGTTTGCTCTTACCACAAGGCTACAAACCACTGACAGATTCAGGAGGCTGAGGGATTATTTGGTCAGAATGAAGGGAAAAAGCATCTTATTGTTTTGGTGCCCATCGTGTCTTCACTAGACTATTTCTGACAGATGACATCACGTCACTCTGGGGCTAAATGCCTGTTTGCCGTTTGTGGATGTTTGAAAAGCTCCGAGTTGTCCTAGGACCGTCTGCGGCCTGTGAGAGAGCTTAATATCATGCCTCCCTCGGCCGCTCGGCCCGTGGAACAGTAGCCACATAGAAGGAATGTTATTGTGTGAGGGCTGCCGGGTCGGGGGATGGAGGTGTGTGGGAGGGGGAACAGGTCAGGGGGACCCTTCCACTCCTCTTTCCTTCTTCGAATCCCGCCAGATACCATGTGTCTGCTGCTGACCCGGGGACCAGCGCTCGGGGCTATATCATGTGTGTCTCGCTGTTCGTGAGGTTTCGTTGGGCTTCAGCGTGCTGACCCGCAAAAGGCAACTTCCTCAGACTCCTGTGGTGTTCCAGCTGGGTGGATGCTGATGTAAACCTCAGTTTTATTGGCAGATGTTGCGAAACTGCTATCATGAGTGGTTTCTTTTTCACCTTCCGCTTTGAACTCTGACCCCGACCTCCCAAAAGACTACGAAGTGGTTAAATCAACAGCGCGGCAGTTCACTCACCTGTCTGCTTTTGTCGGGCTAAAGGCTTGCCCTGACGACCAAAATAATGACTGAAAAGAGCTGAATGAATTGCTCATGATGTTGCTTTTACGAGATGACCCTCCCATGGAAACCTTTGATAAGAGAACACTTGCATCAGCCCCACGTCATTGTGGGTAATTTCCTGTGTATACAGCCCAGTAGGGTTTTGTCTTTCTCGCTCTCTCTTGGCATTCTCTCGCTCTCCCTCTTTATGCTTTCTTTCAGCATTCTCTCTAACTTCTCTTTGTTGTTTGTTCATGGATTTCACTTGGAACAAAGGAGTGTGATTCTTTATTTTGCTATTTGTAATAAGACTTAATTGTAATATTATGTTAGGGGTTTGTTACATTTTTTATTGACAGTGCTTAGTGCTTAGTGCTATGTGATGCGACTTTCCTAAGGCAGATACATTACAATCTTAGCAGGCACTCTCGTCGATCATCTGACCTCTCTCTTCAACGGAAATTTGCCAGAGCTTCATCATGGCACTCTGTTCATCCACATAATACAGTTTTTTGGGGGGTGGAGTGGTTACTCTCATGGTGAACAATTCCTATCAGCTCTGGGAAGGACAGAATAATAGCCAGTGTTTGACGCAGTTCAGCCAGCGGACGGCGGACACACCTTTTGGCGCATTGGGCCCCGTTACCGTCCCCCCGGGTGGGCAGGTGTGGGGGGTGTCTTCCTTTGTTTCAACATTGCTCTATAGACGGCATGAATGCAGATAAGAAATGGCTCCATGTGTCACGATCCCTGGGGGCTCCTCCCGTTGACCCCTGTCAAAACAAAGCCAGGTCAGCCCCGCTTTCCGCTTCCTCTTTCAGAGCTCTGGTTGCAGTAACAGAACGTGGTCTCCATTCAAACGTAAATAAAGCTGCCCCCTCCCCGCTTTTACTGCATAGGTTGCCCTGGTAACCAACAGCGACCGTCTCCCAGCCTCCCACCAGGGTTGTGGTGAAGTGATGAAAGTACCAGATGTGAGGGACCAGTTGAAGGTCACCACTATTCCCGCCTAAAATCCCCTGCGGGCTTTTCCTCTGACCCTGGAAGGCGGAGAGACACCCCCGCCCCCCCCCCTTCCTGGTTGCAAAGGGACGCAGACACAGAGGTTTTATTTTTTTGGGGTTTTATACTTTCCATTTAAAGGTCAAAATATGCGAGGCCCTGCTTTGTAATGAGTCTGGCTGTATGGTGACCACGGAACGCAAGGACATTTGTCTTTTACTTTGACAAGTGTAATAGTGGAAGTGTGTGGTGAAACTAGGTGGATTGGATCCTGTTTATTATTCACTTTCCGTCTCGGAACCGAGTGTATACTAATTCCACAATTACTTCACAAAACCTTTCCCTAATGCCACCGTGGAAGAAAGTGCCTTTTGTTTTTATACTTTGGACCGGGCTGTGGGAAACTGCTGTTCGCAAATTAAACTGAGGATAGGGCTGTTTCCACATGGAAGAACTTCTGGATGGTATGCATTTAAAAGACAATGAAATACCCTGAATATATTTAGTGAACATGTTGTATGTAGTTTGTTTTGTATTATCTAAATAATATATGTATTTATTTTTTATCTGTGTCTGTGCTTATGTGATCTTGTGTCAGCTGTGTAAAAGTTCAACAGTGTTTCTGTGGGCCCACCGCTAAACCTCTGGGGACAGATTCTCTCCTGAATTCCTACAGACCTGCTGTTTTTCTCTTCCTCGATCGTTCCTCCTCCTTCGCACTGATGTCCGTCTCTCCCTCGTTCCTGTGCCAATGTGGAGGAGGCCTAACTTTGATTCTTTCCGGACCACAGCAGATGCCCTGCCAAATAGCCCGATGGCTTTCAGTGTTTTAAAATAGCACCAGATCAAATATATATATTTTATTGCCTTTTCTATCGCATGGTAACGCTACACCGCCGATCCTGATGACTTTACGCACCGAACGGGCAGCTGAGGAGCCCTGTGCCCGTCTCGTCTGTGTGGCACCTCTGTGTGGCACCGGCATGCAGTAGGCTTGTGTGTATTGATGCAATTTTGCAATATATATTGATATACAATATTACATTACTCGCTAAAGAAACATTAAAGAAGCCTGTTATTTGGCACGGAGTCCGGTGAACTAATCAGTTCCAGTTGTGTGTGTGTCTGTGTTCGGTATGAACAAGGTTGGATGTCGTGTCTCGAACCAGCCAGTTACTCTATGGTGAGTTGGACAGAGTCGTAATATCACAACCATTGCCAAGTCTGTTCTATTGACTGGGTTCTCTGACATCCCTCTTGTGAGCTGAACTGTGTTAATGTCCTCAAGTGCAACAAAACTACTTCTGGTGTTGGTATTAAAGTACCTCGGCCATTGTAATGTTCTGATTGAATATGTATGTTGTCTAGGAGAAGTGGACTGATTCCGAAGTTCCGCTGCTCGGCAATACAGCGATTAGAAGAATTATCTGGTACTGCCGGCAATATAGCCCTCGAGACAATTCAGTCCAGATTAAGGCCGAAGACAATTAGTACAACAAAGCAGTGACATTAATTCCCTTGATTGTGCAATGAGTTTTACCCGTCATTCAGTTCATCTGCTGTTATAAAATATCTGCAGACTAGGTTCCCTTCGTGTCCCAAGTGCTCAGCAACCTTCAGTCATTGCAGGAGTACGGAAAGCTTCATATTTTTTTCATGTCGCGCCGGGGTTTTAGCACGTGTGAGAGGCCTATGGAAATGTAATAAAAGTCCTCAGTGCGTTCCGTGTCCGCCCCATCCCCCCACCGTTTCTGTGCCTCTCAGCATTTTATTTAATGATATTTTCTGTTTGTGTTTTGACTGTGAGCAGGGCCACCATTTCACAGACTTTTAACATTTTTTTTTTTATGACCAAACCCGTGTGATGTCAGGGAGTACTTCGTTTTCGGCGTCTTTCCGCCCCCAAGGCCCGCATGGCGCACCAATCCCACCCCCGGGAACTAATGTTTTTCTATCAGCCTGTTCAAGGGTTCCCCATCTACCCAACCAGGAGGCCCTAGCATTCCTGGCAGAGTAACGGCTGTATTCGAAATAAGATCTATAGCAAGCACAGAAGGAAGGGAAAAACTGAATTTCTCACAGAGAACAGACTGCTCAGACACGGAGTCTTGTTTCATCTTATCCAGCACGTAATCAGAAAGTAAAAGTAAAAAGCTGCTAATTGCCTTGGTCGTTTTCTTTCAGACGCTACTGTGATCACAGCGCTGCCAGGTTTCCCTGTCTGTAGCTGCCCACTCCACAGCTTAATGGTGAGAAAGCAATCCAAGCATGATGTCAAATCATTACAAGTCGGAGTACAAACAACCAGGACCATTATGCTTCATCGGGCCGCCCTGGCTAACAAGGTGCCTGTAACTAGTCGAGCAAAGCAACTCTGAGATCAAACCAATGGGCCTGAATGGAAAGCCATTTAACACACTCAAAATGAATCCAAAACATGTTGGTTCAGTATAGTTCTTTTTAAGGACTTGCTCGAATTGTTCCGTGAGAGGCAGCTTGACATTTGGACTGGCTTAAGGTCGTAGTTCAAACGCAAAGGGCTGCTACTCTCTGTGTGCCTGTCAGTTGGCACCTTGACGGAGCAGGTCAGGTCACCGCGCTGGGCTCCCCTGACCTGGCGTCCGTTAGCCTGACAGCCCAGACGTATCACTGCACAGATCATGTTTCTTCAGCTGGCCGGCTGACCCGCCCACACGCCCCTCCCTCACGATGCACTCCGCAACTCCCCTGAAATCAGGAAGCGTCGAGACCCAAACCAATGATTACAGAGATGTTGTCATCACTCAGTCCCAGATTGGGACGGAATTGCAGCCATATTTGGTAGGGCGGGATTTCAAACTTTTGGAACGAACAGGAATCCAGGCATACCGTGCTGTAGGTGACTGGCTCCGGATTTTACTGATGCAGGTCAAGTGGTTTTAGTTCTTAATTCTAGAGGCAATCACACGTCGTACCTGCTAGTAGAGGTCATAGGGTCTCCCAGGGTCTCGTTGGTCCCTTTGGCAAATGCAGACTGGGGTCTTTTAATGCACTGTACATTTATCTGAAGCAACTGAGTCACAAATGCATCACTTGTACTCTTGGGTTTCTTTGGGTATCGAACCCGTAATCCTGGTTTTGCAGGTGTCAGGGTTATACTAACTGAGCCACGTGTGATCGGATAGATGAAGAAACAGTGAATGGTTTTGACAATAGTTAATACGTTTAAATGTGTTCAACTATGGAATGACATGGATGACTTTGACGTTGATCGCCCTCTGCCCAACAGAAGGCGTGGTTATGAGAGGTCTTCAAGCTACAGTTTGGTCGGCTGCATTACGTAAATCTTGCTACACACTTTGTCATAAACTACAGCAGCTGACAGCTGCAGTTAGAGCAAGAATAAACTGTTTTTCATTTTTGGAAAAACATGTTTGGTTTACGACTAAAAAAAAATCTATTGTTTTGGTTCTGCTTAACAACACTTGCTTGTTCTGATCCAACTATGTGTGTTTTGTGGTACATTTGTCATTTAGCCAATCCAGAGTGATTTACTATAAGTGGATTTTAGATGAGACGACCACATGTCACAATTGTAGTAGTAAATTATTTAGTGCAGATAAGTTAGGGTCTTTTCCTTTTTTTGTGGGGGGTTGACAAACCAAAACAAGCTGTATTATATGTGAGGTTTCCTGTTTGCCTTTAGATTTGTCTAAATGCATATTGTTTTAGAAGCAAAGTCAGTGTTATTAGGAGAACCGTAACAACCTGAAACAGCCTTGAACCCTCCATGTTCAACACAATAGAAAACACAATAGAAGGAATGGAATGACTCCATGTTCCACAGAAGGAGGAAACTCTGTAGTCCTATTTTCAGTAACTGGAAGCCTGACTAAAGGCCAGACCTTGTCAGTTATCCAAGTGCCACATACTAATTGAAATGTATTCTTTTGATTCATGATAACAATTTTCTTGGGGTTGCATAACCAAGTCAATCAGGATTCATTTCTGTTATGGCTACCACACAGACACTCGTTTCTCTAGCCAGATACCAGGATGTGAGAGGAGGATTTTCCTACTGGTCTTCAGTTTTATATTCAGAACAACTCTGTCTGTTACCCAAGTGCCTAATGACCGCTTTCAGGAAACTAGAGACTGTGGACTCTTTGTCCCCTTGAAGACCTTTCTATCTCCTTAGTTGAGGTCACTGCCTGGATTGCCCACTGCTGCAGAATGGGTTTGATTGTGGCCGTTTTAGCAGTCTTCTTTATCCTCTCTGTTAACTCCTATCATAAACATAGAAACACTGACTGTTACTTTCTACAGGGTAAAGAATATTACGGTTAGTCTGGAGGTGCTGTATTCCTCGGGCGTCATTTTTCTACCAAGCGTATTTCTCACTACATTCCGGAGTTTGGCGATGGCAGGATTTGTTTGTCCACCAAATTATTGCGATTTAATAAACTGTTGCATGTTACTTACTTCATAGGCTTGTTGCCATGAATAAATCAGAGCCTTACAACCCCGCCTGGAAAACACCCTTCATTCATCCTTTCGGTGGACAAATGTGCCCTCGTTAACAAAACCGCACTGGAAATATTTACCACATGTATGTTCTGTAACGGTGAAGGCAGAATGTTTGAATCTTTTGCTGTCACTTAAAATTACCCATGAATGCCACCTACTGAGCTCCCAACACTGGCAGCACTCTGTATAGCCGTCCGGTAGAGGAACCCACATATTTTAAAGGTTCTTGTGGCTAAAATTCCAAACTGTCCCTTTAATAGATGTGCATCACAAGGCCCAGATCAACACTGTAATTGGGTGAATACAGGCCATTTAATGTGGCGCTAAGACGTTCGCGCTTCAGCGTGCACTAAATGAGCCATTGCCTTCAGCCTTGCTATAACACGTCACTAAGAGTTATCATTCAGCCTCGGAGCGGCGCTGGCTGTTTTCCACCACCTTCCTTCTCTCCTGCGTTCCCAACCCTCGTTGTCGGCCCAATTAACAAATTGATTTAAGATGTGGATTGTTTGAACTGTTTAAGTTGTGTTGTTCTCACTGTACTTAGTGTGTTTTTTATATTCAGCATTGTATGATGCCCCTTAACTTTGACTCCATTTTAAACATCATCGGTGAAGGACTTTGAATGCATTCTGAACAAGTTGCTAGTACCAGTCCGTCCAAATGTCACCAGTACATATTACTGGAAGATACCCCCCCCCCCCCCCCCCCCCCCCCCCCCCCCACACCCCCACAGTGTCTTCAGTCTTTCCTGTCTACTTTGTTCCTATGTCTGGACACTGGCAGACCACAGGCTGCAGGACACCACCAAGTGACACATCCCTTCCAGTTGATTTTATAATTGAAAAACGTCACTGATGTTTTTCTCCGCTCCTCGTGTTTGTTTGTCTGTTTTGTCCTGGCAGACGAATGCTGGAAAAAATTAACAATCAAAACGGCAGCAACTTTGAGTGAGTGCCAAAAAGCTGGCCGCAATTTCCACCAATGAGCTGTTAATGCATGTGTCTGCAGTAAGTACCCTCCATTCCACTTTAGTGAGCATTTGGAATGGTTTCACTCTAATAACTTATTGTCTGAGCCTTGCTTCCAACCTACAGCCACCAACTCGGTGATCTTTGGCTTGAATGCCGTTGTTAAAGTGGAACCCGTTTTGGAAATTGTAGAAACCTGCGTGCAAACTTTTCCTTCAGTCATTAAGGTGTGCTGGTTTGTACTGGTCCGAGGAAATGTAACCCTCTTTATTTGCACTTTCCAACTGTATCTTCAATTAATTTAGAAATATCATGTGTTGTGTAGACCAGTGTCTCCCAAACTTTTTCAGTTACTGTACCCACAAAATGTTTTTGCACTGCTTTCAGTACCCCTGAAGTACCCCCTCATGTTAATTTCACTAGTAAGTCTATGGTGTCATGAGTGTTTTCAAGTACGCCCTGTGGAGAGACCCAAGTACCCCCAGGGGTCCTAGTACCCCTGGTTGGGAACCACTGGTGTAGACAATGGCTTTAGGGCATGTAATGTCTGGTCTACATGGACACATACTGAAATACTGATTAAACCGAGGAGTGTGAGAAAGTGGTGGAAACACTGTTTGCCTCGAGAACCCGACATATTGGATATTTGAACAATGTACGTGGTTACAAGAGACTAGCAGTAGGCAGATTTAGAAGTGAGTTCTGAGACTATGCTTCATGCACATTCATGATGTTAATAGTGAAAATGGCTAAATTTACATGTCTTTGTTGACCTCTAAATAAACTTTTAGTTTATTGTGGGGACGTCTTGAGGAATTCATTTTGCTATGTACTGCGACTGCAATGTATGGCTCGTGCAAGCAATAGCAAAGCCAAATACATTCCAGAAATGGAACTCAGACAAAACAACCGTTTGGATGATGCTACAACACTAAAAGTAAATGATGTCTGATGTGCTGAAAATCAAGTCCATTCAAGGCGCTTGACCTCAAATGGACACCGAAAGAAAGTTCCTTTACTCCTGGCCCCCCACACCTCTTGGCAACTCCCAGGGAGGCCAGTGCAGATCCAGTTGGCCCGTGGTCCAGCTGTGAACAACAAGGAAGGGAACTTTGGAAGGTAACCATTGTCTGCCACGTTTATGACTGTACTTCACACACTGGTGGCCTTGTGAGCTCTTCAGTCATCTGTCTGATGGGACAGTACTTCTCCTCGGAGAGCAGCCTCAGTTCAGTGTCTGGACACACTCGATACGGAAAACAAAGGCATGACATCATCAGTTTTGTTGAAGAGATTGTGCAGGACAAAACCAAACTCACAACTCCATAATCCACTGGGCCCAGTTTTCCTTCATTATATTTCCTTGATATTTTTTGGCTTGTCTTGATGCTTTATTAATCCAGTTGCTGCAGATGTTGGCTCAGTCCCACATGGCCTTTTAAAAGCCATAACTGGGTTTCGAATGGAATTCAGACCCTCTGTATTGGCTAATGAGAGGCGTTTTTAACTCCCAGTCTGCCATATTTGAATGGACTGGTGAACACATTGCTGATGCATGCATTCTCCTCTAAACGCGTAGGTGCTGAGAAGTGCTTCCTGGCTGAGCACTGGGATAAGAATAAGAACATAGCAATGTGTGGTCATCTTTTTTTGAAAATGGCAATTTCTCTTGGAGAACAATTTAAATAAAAAATGTAAAATACCAGGGTGTTAATAAATTGTCCAGCGTCTGTTACTCATTGGTTTCAGTACAACAGCCTGTAAGTCAGTCAGTGAATTACGTATTGGGTTTTCTCTGATGTGTCTGAACAGGCTCTAGTAGAAGAGACATGACATTTGTTTGGAGGGACACAGCCGCTTGCGGTCAGAGCAGAACCTCAATGAATGAGATTGGCCTTTATCTGCGCCAGCATGGTCTGTTGTTTAGAAAATATGTCACATGATGAGCCAGCGATGTGGAGGGCAGGAAAAGAGTCAGAGTATCACAGGAAGGCTTAGTCCAGGGGTGTGCAAACTAAGGCCCGCGGGCTGAATCCGGATCATAAGGTAATTCCAGCCGGCCTGCGGTAGGTAATAAAACATTTTGAGGGGTTGTAACACAGCTCATCAGCCCCTTCTTATACATCTGAATCTGAATTAAAATGATTTAGACATTGTAATGGACCTACTGTATAAATGTTTTATTACTCTTTTCTGGCCTGCAAAGCATTTATGATCAACAAAAAACAATCTGTCTCTCTAAATCCTGATGTGGCCCTGAGCCAAAACGTTTGCCCTCCCCTGGTTTAGTCAGATGCTGTGTTATAAACCACATCCTCATCCCCCTCTTTCTCACTTAACTTCTCTCTCTCTAAACACTGCTCTAATGCGCTTTCTCCCCTTTTCTCACTCAATCACTCACATGTTTGTCTTTCTATTCTAGACCTCCCTAAACCTGAAATCCATGTTCCCTAGGCTTAAACCTAACCCTTATCCTGGACTTAACCTCAATAACCTAACTTTTATGCTTAAACTTAACCAAGCCTTGACGCCTAACCGGTAATGCGTAAACCTGAAAATATATTCAGTGCTTACTACACTATTTCCAATGGTAATCTTTTCTCTTAACCCCTGACCGTTAATCGAATTTTCCCAAGTGGCGACTAGAAAGAAACCTTGTGGGGACCGACCTTCAGGTTTCACTATCTTTTTGGGGACATGTCTAGTCCTCACACAACTACACGTTTACATGGATCACACACACACACACACACACACACACACACACACACACACACACACCGCAGGAGTTCAAGCAGGCCGTTGATTGATGGGCAGTTTTGGAACTGGGTTATTGTTGTGCTGTTGCCTGACAGTGTCTCATTAAACAATAATTGGTTCAAAGGCAGTTATATAAATGGCATATTTAGTGGTTTCAGTTTTTAAAGTGTTGGTAGAACAGGATTGACGGGCTGCCCAAATGCTTTGCCACGCCTCTGCAGACACTGGTTAGTTCTCCACAAGGAATCTGGATTTGAGTAGAGCTGGCAAGAGCGCAGTGCGCGTTAAAATGGAGTGGCGGCCCCTCCAATTTCACTCTGGTAAAACTCAGCCCAGCATTTTGTTTCATTCGTCACCATGCTTTAGATTTAGGCATAGCCTACAACTTGCTGTTGAAATGCGTGCTTCTTCTCTCATAGCCTTCTTCACAATCCCGTGGCAGCCTTCATCATCACAAAAGTAAATTGTGGGTTAAACTGTGTTTTTTGACAAAACATTTTGAGAGCGAAAAGAGCGGCAGCTCTCGTTCATTTTCATGAACGAGACTGAAAAAACACACGTAGGCCATCGTTTTTTGGAAGCGTGAACACTGCCATTGGACAGGACGCAACACGAGTAGTGTAGCAGCAGTCATTTATTTCAGAGGGGGCGTTCCATAACGCTTGACAGCTGAAGGCAACGCTGGATGACTGTTGTGTAGCTTCTGGGTAACAGACTCCCCAGTCACAAAAACAGAACAGTCTGATTGATTCAAGGTACTGATGGCTTGGCCCAGAGCCAGAACACAGTGGTAAATCCTAATTGTCTTTGATTGGTTGGATTGGCCTGCACGGAAATGTTTCACACTGAAATATGTTTCAAACGACGGGTCATAGAAGATACAGCTTATGACTGATGAGTCATAGAAGATACAGCTTATGACTGACGAGTCATAGAAGATATCAATCATTACGGACAAGTCTTGGATATAGATCATGACTGATGTTAACGGAGACTTGACTGAACGGCACTAATCTCGCTGCCAGGAGCTATGTAAGTGCCAGGCTGGACTGCGGGAATCAAAACCGCCAGGCAAGTGCTGAGTTGGGATTGGTCACTTGCCACAATGCTGAAGTGAGCATTTTGTGTCTTACCAGAGCAGAGTGGAACAACACCTACCCAGTCACCACCATCTGGTGGTTTGGATTGAGAACCACCTCAGTTAAGACAAAGAAAGGTGTCCTTTTTACTTATATGGTTTTATTGTCAGAGGGAGGGGAGTTTTCATTCGTGTTGAAGCAGTCCTTGAAAAAGTATTGTCAATACAAAGAACATTTTTGGTCCTGAAATGTTATTGTTTTTTCTTCTTTCAAAGGGGATATAATGTTCAGTAAAAACACATTGGTCCTGGGAACTAGGCTATTTTAGGACACTGACTATAACCCATGGTGTGGGTTGGGTTTCGACCCACTCCCCTTTTATACCTTTAAAAACAAAAATGGCCATAGCTTATAACTTACAGTGCTATAATTCTTGAACCACAAAAGCATAAATGTGTTGTTTAGCTTTTCTCAAGGTTCCATGTGAACATTCTGCCCTCGTAAAAATGAAAGCAGGAGGTGTCTGTTCTGCTGATTTCATGGAAAGATTAATTGACAGGGAAAAGACAATTTGGTGTGTACAGTCACATTAATGGTGTTGTTTCAAGCCTGGGCCTTGGTCAAAAATGTATATACAGTGGGTAGAACAAGTATTTGATACACTGCCGATTTTGCAGGTTTTCCCACTTACAAAGCATCAAGAAGTCTGTAATTTTTATCATCGGTCCTCTTCAACTGTGAGTGACGGAATCCAAAACCAAAATCCAGAAAATCACATTGTATGATTTTAAAGTAATTCATTTGCATTTTATTGCATGACATAAGTATTTGATACATCAGAAAAGCAGAAATTAATATTTGGTACAGAAACCTTTGTTTGCAATTACATAGATCATACGTTTCCTGTAGTTTTCTTTTTTCCAAACATCTTTTTATTAAAGCATGTGATTTTACATACAATTCACTTGTACATTCTGAGAGCTTATTATATAACTAATTCAAAATAAAAAAGAAATAAAATAAAATAAAAGTACAATAATAAATAAAAATATAATTAAACAGTCAACTTAAAGTGGTACATTAAAAGGCAACACAAAACAAGAATACACACACAAAACACTACCAGACTGACCACGATCCCCCACACTATCCCAACCCCTTATCCGCCCGTCCAACCCCCTCCCATTTATCTCCCCCCTTCCCTGTAGAGACCATCACTCTAAAACCATTTCCATTGTCATATATCGTGTGCTAGGAGGCAGACTGTTATACTGGATTTGTAGTATTTAGGTATGATATGAGGGGTTTCCATGTCTTATTGAATAAGTTGAGTCTGTTTCTCAGCATATATCTCATTCTTTCTAAATTAAGTGGGTTAGTTAAATCCTCTAACTACATCTTAGAGGTAGGTACAGTTGCACTCTTCCACAAGATGAGGATTAATCTCTTTGCTATTATGAAGCAATAAGAGAGAAAACGCTGTTGTGCCACACTTAGTTTCCTGAAGGTCTCCGATATTCCAAGAATGATAAACGGGGTCAGGTTTGATTGAAGTATTTATGACCTCAGACATAATGTTGAATATATCAATCCAGAACAATTGAACCCTTGGGCATAGAGCAGAACTATGGAGAAGTGTCGCTATGGAAGGGTGGTCTTCCGTAGCGACTATGTCTATGTATAATTTTGAATTGGACAAGACAACGTCTTGCGTTAACTGAACAATTATGTATGTTTTCAAGACTTTCTTTCCATAAATCATCTGGAATGGATTCACCAAATTCCTCTTCCCACTTTCTTATATACTTTTCAGTTGAAGGGGGGCTTAGTAGTAAGAGATTGTTATAGACACAGGATATAATTTTACGTCCGTTAGGAGACAATTTCATAAAGTCGGCTTTTTTAGATTGTGGTTCAGTCTCAAATTCTCAAGTGTTTTCTGAACATAGTCCCTAACTTGTAGGTAATGAAAGATGTTTCCTGTAGTTCTTGACCAGGTTTGCACACACTGCAGCAGGGATTTTGGCCCACTCCTCCATACAGACCTTCTCCAGAACCTTCAGGTTTCGGGCTGTCGCTGGGCAATACGGATTTTCAGCTCCCTCCAAAGATTTTCTATTGGGTTCAGGTCTGGAGACTGGCTAGGCCACTCCAGGACCTTTAGATGCTTCTTACGGAGCCACTCCTTAGTTGGCCTGGCTGTGGCATCTTCAATGCTCTTACTGAGGGAAGGTGGTTGTTGGCCAAGATCTCGCGATACATGGCCCCATCCATCCTCCCTCAATACGGTGCAGTCGTCCTGTCCCCCAGAAAATCATCTCCAAAGAATGATGTTTCCACCTCCATGCTTCACGGTTGGGATGGTGTTCTTGGGGTTGTACTCATCCTTCTTCTTCCTCCAAACACGGCGAGTGGAGTTTAGACCAAAAAGCTCTATTTTGGTCTCATCAGACCACATGACCTTCTCCCATTCCTCCTCTGGATCATCCAGATGGTCATTGACAAACTTCAGACAGGCCTGGACATGCGCTGGCTTGAGCAGAGGGACCTTGCGTGCACTGCTGAATTTTAATCCATGATGGCTTAGTGTGTTACTAATGGTTTTCTTTGAGACTGTGGTCCCAGCTCTCTTCAGGTCATTAACCAGGTCCTCCTGTGTAGTTCTGGGCTGATCCCTCACCTTCCACATGATCATTGATGCCCCACGAGGTGAGATCTTGCATGGAGCCCCAAACCGAGGGAGATTGACGTCATCTTGAACTTCTATTTTCTAATAACTGCGCCAACAGTTGTTGCCTTCTCACCAAGCTGCTTGCCTATTGTCCTGTAGCCCATCCCAGCCTTGTGCAGTTCTACAATTTTATCCCTGATGTCCTTACACAGCTCTCTGGTCTTGGCCATTGTGGAGAGGTTGGAGTCTGTTTGATTGAGTGTGTGGAGAGGTGTCTTTTATACAGGTAACAAGTTCAAACAGATGCAGTAAATACAGGTAATGAGTAGAGAACAGGAGGGCTTCTTAAAGAAAAACTAACAGGTCTGTGAGAGTTGGAATTCTTAATGGTTGGTAGGTGATCAAATACCTATGTCATGCAATAAAATGCAAATTAATTATTTAAAAATCATAAAATGTGATTTTCTGGATTTTTGTTTGTTTTAGATTTTGTCTCTCACAGGTGAACTGTACATATGATAAAATTACAGACTTCTACATGCTTTGTAAGTAAGAAAACCTGCAAAATCATTGTTTTTGGTATCATAATGTGCCCACCAATGGCAATGAAGGCAAAACAAGCGATTACTTCATGTAAAAAAATTAAAATAAAATGGCTTCCATAATCATGCCTAGCTCAATAATAAACATAAATTTTTACACAATCTTTTAATTTTGTTGTGACGGGCCACCTATTACATAACGGAACATAAGCAGTTCACTGACCGGACAAACTTCTGGGACAACTCAAGATAATTCCTCCTCCAGGACATCGACCAAGGTCCTGACCTGTAGATAGTCTGACTGGGGACATGGAGATTTTGGACATGCATCTACAAAGGCTGCATTCCTCACACTGTGTCACAATTTAGGACTTATTTTTCCTGTTTTATAGCCATAATATAAACGTGAGGAGTCCCTCCCAATTATGTAATTATGTAGCACCCCCAAAATAATCCTCTTATGCATGTATTTGGATAGTGTCGCGTTTGCTTGCCCGTGTATGCAAGCTTATTAGAATGATTATTCCTCAAATTATCATTTCGGTTGCCATAGATTTGACTGCTAGTATTTATAAGACTGAACACTCAGTCACTGAAGATACCAGATGATTATTCTCTACATTTAATCCAAGACAAAATAAAATCCTACAGTCTTAGTTTCAGAGGTATTGTCACTGGAGGAGTGCCCCATACTAGCCCTGAGGGGGAATGAAGATGACAAAGTACCATGGTATTTGGACAGCAGGCAACGACAGGCTCTGTCAAGTTGGTGGGTAGCCCACAGACCCAGCATGGAGGGGCCAAAAGGACCACAGTGGGACGGGCGGAGTGTTCCAGCGGATGGAAACTCTCCCCCCTTCGCCTCACATGAGCTCACTGCATTGACACGCTTCCATGGCCTCGCTCTCGCAGCGTACCGTACAGTACAGTAGCTCCTTCCTAATATATGGTTCCATTCGCTTTTGTCAGGCAAAAATGTATGTACAGTTCTAACTATCTTATCTTCTCAGGACTCATTTGAGCCATTGCTGAAAGCCTCTGTTGTTCTTTTGTCGCTCTACAGTCTTTGGGTTTGTGTTCTGCTGGAAACGGTGGCCCAATTTAGCTGGCTCGGTAGCGAATGGTGACTTTTTTTATTTTTATCCAGACTGTTTCTGTTGTCCACACAGAGTATTCTGACCCCTGACATCACGGGATGGGTGGGTGGGGTGTATCTACAGAGGCTCCCATTGGTCTTCCCTCAGTTGCCTTAAAGTGTGGTTATTGTTGTGTAGTTTAAATGTTTGTATTTGGAAACAGACGCTACGTACCCTCTGGGGAGAACCACCATCTGAGCCCCCAGGGATGGAAGGCTTGATGAGCACATTACTCGAAGCTCAGCAATTTAAGGGGTCTGTCAGTCCTGGAGAGAGAGAAGGAGAAAGAACTGACCTTTGTGGTTATTTTGTGACCATCTGAACTTCACTTGAGCTCGCAGACCCAAATATTGCAAGATGAGGCTGGTCCTGAACTCTGCTTCAACACCAGGGCGCATTTTGCAGATTTCTCATAGATTCGAGTTCCAGATTGAAAATGCAGCAGAAACCAAGAGGTGGTTATGGGTTCTGTAATGTCACCATGGGGTGGTTATGTGTTCTTCATTATGACATGGTTTAAGATCTGGATAATGACTAGTTCCATTTCATCATCCAGCTGGGAAGAAACAAAAGCTATTGTTAGAAAAGCTGTTTGGTGAACCATTTCAGACAGTATCTGTTGTATATTCAATCTTTATTAAACACTGAAGTTGGATGACCAGCTTGGTACACGTCAATATCACCTGCCGCGAGCATTAGCCGGCAAAACACTCAATCCCAATATCTATGGGCCGTTATATTTATTTTAAAGTACACATTATCTGTGAAGCCGCCATTTGCTGCTGTCATACCAATGCAATGCAGAGCGATAACGGGCCAAGATCATGTTGACTTTCATGCTCATCCAAACCTTCTATAAACAGATCCAGAGTGCTTTTTTTTCTCAGTTGTCTGCAGCTTGGTTTGGGTTGGAGCCAAACTCATATGAGAGACAATGAGGTAATCCAGAGCTTTTTCCTATGTATGATTCCCTGTCTTTAGTGCTGGACTGAAGCCTTACCAGACCACTCTGCTGGCTTGCTGCCAAACAGTCTTCTTCAGAGACTTCATCCGAGACCCTAGATCCATTTTGGGAAGTCATAGAATATTAGATAAGATTGGAAGCTATCTCATTTCGAAAATGTAAATGCAAACAGCAATTTGAAAACTGAGTTTTTCCAACGTCTTGGTTGATGTCTGTTTTCTTTTTTTGAAGTTGTGATTTAATAATGAGACATTGTTCAGAATGATCCGTCCAACACCTTTTTGGACACACGTGACTTTGGTCAATATTTTTAGAGAAACCTTGCATAATGTTGGGATGTGTTTCTGTCACTGACTGGAAACTCAATAGACTCCAATCAAGTGGTAATTTTTTATTGAATGTGATCAAGGAACAGTGAGAGGAAGAGCTGTGATGTCAGAGTTTACAGTGAGGTGTTATGAGGACAATGAGGATTCATGTTAAGTCTGTTCTCAAGTTGAGCTCTTAGTCGAGGTTTCTTTCTGGAAGCATCCTAACATTTCACAGACACAATATATGAGTAGACACACACTCACACAAACACACGTATTAATTAATTTTCATAACTAGCATTTTGTTTTCCCCTTCAAAAAACGGTTTCCCATATCTTTAACATTCAATCTCTTACTCTAGCTTTTAAACATAACTTTTATGCTGGTACCTAACCCTAATCTCAACTCCAAAATGACACAATTTATCCCATAAGCCTACAAAGGTATTTTGAAAAGTAGGGACATGGAAAAAGTCCCTGTTTTCAAGTTTTATATTGGTTTGTAAAATGCAGACAAACACACACACTCTCCTGAAGTTTTGTGATTTTATGTTAGTTAACTGTAAAATATGGTATTATGGTAAAATGTTCCAGGAAGATGTGTTTTGGAGATGGGAGGTTTTCACCAGACAGCGACGTCATGTTCTTCACAGTTCCAAAGGCGGAACATTCACTTGTTCAGTTGACTAATAGAGCAGGGAAAGACGTGTTGCCACTCATCAGGATTACATCTCTGTTAAACAGTCATTTGGAGTCCTATTTTAGAATACTTTTACGAGTAGGTCATGGTAACTGCCCGTTCAGTGTCTCCCATCGTGATTTGAATCTCAATAGCATTGATAGATGGCTCTAAGGCAGAGTGTTTTATTGGGTGTGTGTGGAAGGGCTAAGTCATGTCTAGATCATAAAGGAGGAAAATTGGGAAATCATGCCATTGACTTCACAGGGTTAGCACTGTAGGCACGTCATTAGCATCTGGAATTAGTTACTGGGCCTGGGGAGGAGAGAGATGAGCCTTAATGATAGGACAAATTCTAATAAATAAACAATCCCCTGAGGATGTCAGTGGGACTAATCTGGATCATCAGCTCATCCTCCTCATCCTCATCTTCTTCGTCTTTTTTATTTTTAATTTTTTTTAAGTTGATAGTTTTTTTCCCACTCCCTTACTATGCTTTATTTTTTGACCGAATTTGTGATTATGGTCTTGTCTGATCGCAGCGTCACATCCAGGAGAGTCAAAGATGCTGTTCATTCACTCAGGAAGTTGTTTATGGTACATGCTTGCTAGAGGAACGTGCATACCCCAGAAAGCAGCTCACCTGAGGATATACGATGTCAGCCACAACTATTGGGACTCCTGGGCACAATGATACAGTACTACAAGGCAATTTTGTTGGTTATATTTGAATCCTATCACCAAGATCAGCCTACAACCATCAGGATCGCCTTCCCTTTGACTTTCTCTTCTCTCTCTTTCTACTTTCTACTGTTTAATTTCTTGAAAGGATTGAAATGTAAACGTAATTTAACACACACACATTTCAAAAGGATAGTAGGTAGTGTCCGGTAGTTAAAGTATTATGGCAAAGAAAGGTAAGTGTAAAATATGGGTTATGTTTACTGGTTTCCTTTTACATAACAAAGAAGCCCCGGTCACCCCCGAATCATTCCACCCTGAAAATCTTCCTCCACCTTTCAAAGTCACTCCAATTTACACAGAAACACATCCATCCACAAACGCGTAACACAACTGTCCACATGTCCAGCTGGAGACCTCGTTCGGCTTAATTTGAAGAATCATAAATTATCTCTCCAAATGTATGGAAACATACTTCACCGCCCCTGCCGCCATTCGCCAGAGTAATAAACCGTTCTCATTACCAGCACACGAATGTTGAGATTGGACTATGAGTGTCTGCTGTTGTATGATGTCTCCCTGGCAGCCTGGAACCGGCCATGTGGTCCGTTTTAAAAAGCCAACATCACTCGACTGGAAGCCTGTTTGATATTGGGGCCAATGGCGTTGCTCTTCCTAGATCTTCATAGGGACATTTTTATTTGGGGTTGCACTAGTAAGCACTTACAGTACCTGGATCACTATTTAAAACCCTAAGAACCTGGTTTGTGAGTTTATTATTGTGAAGTAACCCAATTCTCTGTCGACAATGTGATGTTGGAGTCATTGATGCCCACATGCTTACCCAAACTGGTCCTCTTGTTTCGTCTACTCTTTCAGCATTACAATGGGAAGAAGCCTGGTGAAAGCATGCATTAGTAATTTCTCTGTGGAACTCCTCTTTCCAGATACTATAGTTAATCATTTTTCCAGGCACATCTCCGTGACCAAAAAAAAACTTTTATGGAGAAGAATTCACTGCATTAGATTTTTCTTCTTGTTTTTTGTTCAAGGTCAGTAGAATATTGTGGAAACGCATGGCTGCTTAGTCTTGGTTTTTTGTTGGGGCGGTGGGGAGGACAAGGTGCAGTAACACCCCCCCACCCTTTATTGTGTCACACTGATGTTCAAGTCTAGCTACACCGGTTCTGCTATGACAGGAAAAGGGGGAAATAGTGCTTCCTTTGAATCAAGGCAATGGTCTAATGTACTACAACCTAATTAACAGAACGGCCTGAGGTGAACTTATTTTTTTGTAAATCTCTGCCCATCCTTAGTCAGGCTGCGTAAACAAACTAATCGTGCTGCCTTCTAGTGTTATTTTGTTTACGGACATACACATCCAGAACCCCTTAATCAGCCATAAAAAAATTACTTGATTGAAATGTTTATTTAACCTGTCGGTAGATGAGAACCAGTGTTTGGTCAGCTGGCCTTCTGGAGTGCTACAGATATTTCACTTATTCATTTTACATATTGGCACAAATAAAAAGCACTGTGAACATCTGCTGGGACCTAGTGGGTCCCTCTGTACAGAGGGATTCTTGTTATCCTACTTCAAAAAAGATCTGTGTTTGGTGTCTCACTCCACTTGTTTTTTAGCGGTGTCCTCCTTTTTGGTGTGTTTGGTGTCTCACTCCCTTTTAGACTGGTGATTCTTGATCCAGTTGTGGTGATGCTGGTTGTCAGTGGCATGTGGCTGTAAAGCCATATCACTATATACTGCACAATACAGTTCTAACATTAATGTCCTATCTTTTTGATTGGGGGAAATAAATGATTATTGGGTTGTGTAGTACATTTGGCTGAAAGAGGTTGCCAAGATGACTTGATGACAATTGACCAATTACTGTCCCGTCACGTAGACCAGAAAAGGTCTATATCCCTCAAACTGAACTCTGGAACTTGAAGGCAGTCCCGTTTTTCTTTCCATTGTGTCCCTTAATGAGGGACATATTTAGCCCTGAGACAGCAGGTGGGTAACATTAAAGATGATGTAGAACAGAACCTGGCTCCAGACCATGTAGGGTAAGAGTTGAATACCCCTGGTCTAGAACATTCTGTCAGACAACTAGTTTTGTTTATGTGATTTCCACACAGTGACTGAGCAAAGACCAAAGTATATATAATCAAACATACAGTACCAGTCAAAAGTCTGGACACAAATGTCCTACATTTTGTCTGGTACTGTATGTATATATTCAGGAAGATCCAGAACCTATGATTTATTAGATGTTTTTAAAGTAAGACTGCCTGGCTATGTCAACAACTTAACATGTGGATTCAATAAATGTTTGTTTATAGGTTACCAATTCTTCGGGGCAAAAATCTCACCTTTGGTTCCCTTCCCGACTCAGAACATTGCTGGTTACATCATTTCGTGTATAGACTGTAGTTCACCGTAGTTGCTAGTGTGAAGCGGATGTTTTTCCACTTTTTCGGGCGGTTTGTTTTGGCCAGTCCTCCCTTTCCCTGGTGGATGTTGGCACACTGTTACACTTGTTGTTGTTTCTAAGACGCTTCCTTTGGAGTGACGTCCACGGTCTCAGGATGCGATTCAGAAGCTTCAGCTCACAGCAACCCTCTCGCTCCCTTCGACCGCAGCTGGAGTCCCTGCTCAACGCGTCTCAATCCACTTTCCTCTCGGTTCAGCTGATTGAGGCGCCGGCAGACGCTCTCGCCGTTCGACGGTAACCTAAGTTGTACCCTGGTCAGCATTCGATACAGTGTTGTACACAGTCAATTACAGTGGCCATGGCAACACGTGGAATACATTGTCTGGGCAAATCAAGGACAGCTGCCGACGTGCTCGGTGTGTGTGTGTGTGTGTGTGTGTATAAATGGGAGATGTCTAGACTCTATACATTGAAGGGGTGACATCACTGAGTTGCAGCAGCTTCTTAATACCAGGCCTACCACCCACAGTGAAAATATGACCACGTGAGACTCCGGTACCTCACGGTAACCCGCTCAGAGACACGTAATGCAATGTGACAGTGTTTACAAATGCCTTACGGGTGAAGTAGCAAATGATAGCTGGTTTTGATCCAAAGAGTTGAATGGCAGGAAATGTAACATCTGACATCCGGTTAATGAATAGGTAGCAAACAGTATTTCAGGATCTGTTTCCTGTGTTTCATTTTTAATGTTTATTTTATTTATTTATTTTTTACAAAAAGGTGTTAAATGAGGAACAGTCCTTTGGGATTCCTGCTAGTTCTCACAGTATGACAGGAAGGGGTATGGTTTGCCTTAGATCCCCTTCTTACTTTTATGTGCATACAGAAGTAACTTGTTACAGGCTCACCTGGATGTCATCCTGCTGTAAACGGTTGGTCTAACTTACCAGACTTAAATATATTTTTAGCAACATCCTGGTATCGAGGACATAAGACATCCTTTTATTTTTTTTATTTTGCTGTACCATTCAGGGATTTTTTCAAAAACATGAAGAATATATAACATTTAGATTAAAAAAACAGGTGCAGGTTGCTAAAATCCCAGTATTGGTATTTAAATCCATATCGACAATATGAACACAATCTGAGGGTTGTTGACTCTGCATTAGCTACAAAAAAACATTTAAAGCGGTGAAATTGGTTATGGTGAAACAGCCGTGGATGTTAACTGTGTTTTACGGCAAAGCGACATCATAACTCAGACGTCATTTCACCTGTGAAAAAAAGACCAGCAGAGGATTTTACTGGCTCACGTTCACACATGCAACTCAACACGTGCTGTGTATATCAATGAAATATCCATTTAAATCTGTTTCTTCTTTCTCTGTAAATGTTAGACGATTTTCTTTTTATATGAATACACCATTTTCTGTGGAAGGTGGCATATTTCAAAGCACCTGCTTGTAAACGGTATACTCAACATTTAAAGTTGTGCACCTATCTACAGGATATCACTAGCCCCTCATCTTCCTCTGCAGGCATATACCTATTGGACATGATCTACATCGACTCTGCCTATCCCGCCTCAGATAGCATCATCGAGACGGAGCAGAGGACCAATCAGATGAACAACCTGCTGAGGGTGATATCCGACCTACAGATGTCCTGTAAATATGGTAAGAGTACCTAATTTATCAGATTTTCCTCATGGTAATCAGCTTCACAGTCACTGCGTATCCTCGGCCTCTGCGTCTCCTCGGCCCCTGCGTCTCCTCGGCCCTTCACCACAGTTGCTGGAGTCGTGCTGAAAAGGAAGTGATACAATTTAAGCCTGCAGTCCTATAACCCATACATCAGCTTCAGCGAACTGGTGTTAAAGATGCTTTAGGTTAGCTTGCGAGAACAAGCATATGTTTATTCCTAATTTCTATGTTGAAACTATTTGCAAGAATGATCCCTGATCCAAGTGGGTTCTCCTCCAGTAAGCCTGAGAGCAAGGCCCCTGAAATGTTGCAATAATATTTACGAAAGCTCATTGTCCATTAATTCCGGGCGTAGATATTCAATACTTGGTGTTCACCATGTGGAGCAGGAATCACGGAGGTGTTTACAGTTCCAGTGGGAGTGGGCCATGCTGCCCCTCAGTCACTATCAGCAGAGTTTAAATCAAGTTATTTCCTCATCAGCAGGCGTGGAGCCGAGCAGCGAGGCCGACGCCCGACACCAGTGACTGCCCTCAAACCTCCCGAGGGGTCAAGGCAAAATGGCAACCGTGCACAACCTTATTTTTCCGCTTTAATCCTTCATCAAATGCTCTTATTCAGGGAGATGCAGGGTAGTGTGGGCATCCTTTGGACCCCAAACCCCAACCCTGGCATAGCAGGGGGAAAATTTACAATCAATGAGGCAACCTGGACATCTCAGGTGTCAGTTTAAGTTAGTTTTCAACCCAGACACCCCTGTTTTTGAGTTGCTGATAGAAGGCGGATGAACACTGTCGTTTGGCTGTCGTAAAATGATGTTGCTCAGTCCACAACGCATCCAAAGTCCACTTTCCTCTCTCTCACTCTGGATCTCTCCCCTTACTGACGTTTTTTTCTCTATCCCAATCTACCCCCCCCGACAGATCACCTGGTGACCCTCCCACATGTGCAGAAGTATTTAATGTCTGTGCGCTACATCGAGGAGCTTCAGAAGTTTGTGGAGGACGACAACTTCAAGTAAGTGGGACAAATTACCTTCTCTCACGCAAACCCGCGACACAGTGAGACGCCCACAGGCACCAAATGACCATATTTCATATAGGCTCCCAACGGGGGAGGGGGCTGGGCTTCAAAAGTGGAGAATGACAGGTTGGTCAGGGGTCAAGGTGTGTGCTTTAGAAAGGGGAGGACTGTGCCGTCTGACAGGGGGTTCATTCATCCAGCGACTAATGAGTTCTTCAGGCAGCACCGTAGATCCTGAGTCGGCCTTGAGGGAGACAGTGTGACTTCAGAAGCTCGGAGCATCTCGCCAGGCTTGATTTAAAGCTGGGGCCGGCAGGCGTGTGTGGACTCCTGGAGCTCAACTGTGAAGGCATGCTCTGCTGGGACGGGAGGGTTGCGATGCTGGAATCTTATGCATCATTTCAAAGTAGTTTCTTGGGGGGGGGGGTTTGGTGGTTACACCAAGGTTTTTTGGGTGGTCGGCAGTGCTCTTACTCAGATTAGT
Organism: Esox lucius; assembly: GCF_011004845.1. Classification (NCBI taxonomy): domain Eukaryota; kingdom Metazoa; phylum Chordata; class Actinopteri; order Esociformes; family Esocidae; genus Esox; species Esox lucius. The sequence goes on from NC_047591.1 coordinate 22,348,255, forward strand.
TGCAATTATATCGACTCAGTTTCAGGTTAGCCTGACCTCCATACATTCAAATGTTTCTTAAAAAAATATTAGGGCTAATAGAAAATACTGGAAGGTGTTTTTCTTTAAGTTTGATTTACTGTACCTTTGAGTGTGGCAAGATGTGGTTCATGCAGTCTCAAATTGAAAAGTCTTTCAATTTGGCAGACATACCGTGGCAGTCATATACTGACACCCATGCTACTAAAAAAACACAGATTTGGCAAATCAATGTTCTATTGGACAGATATTGGTTGGTCCCTCCGTATTTCAACAAACCAAGGTTCAATTGGAGCAGTGTAGGTAGGTCCCTCCCCATTTCCATTTGACCACATTTCTTGGGATTGGCTAGTATCAGTGCCTGTAGGTGTGTCCTAACACCCTTTTTTTCGGAATGAAAAAATTTAAAGTTGAAGATAGACAGGATAGATGTCAAGATGTACACACGTGAAATGCAAGCGTGACTTTTAATCTAGTAGAATCAAAGACAAACATACAAGACCCACCTTGTCTCATATCAACTGATGATTCCAATGGCTGATGCTCAGTATCGAAATTCACCAATAGCGGGATTCAATTAAATTGCTAATTACACATTTTTGGTACAGTACGTGCTTTTAACATTCCTTTTGTCTAAACAGTAGGCACATTGTGAGCAGTTCTTAATGCCATGTAGTACAAACATTGCAGTGGACATTGTTTTGATGGGGACGATTCACATTTCGGACACGTTCCATGTTTGACTTTGTTTTCGAGGTCGGAGCTTCTCCCTACACAAAAGGGATGATTAAGTGACTACAGCTCGTTGGGCCACAGGATGATGTTTAGATCTCTGGCGCAAGTGATTAGCTGAGAGAAAATCTCATCTGCTGGTGGGATGACAGCATATGTTGACACTGGCATGCGCCAGTCACGCAGAAACCCTCATTTTCAATATGCCAAAAAATTAAAAGCACAGTCCGACTGTGTTGTACAGAAGAGAAATATTATTGTCAGCGTAAACTTTGTTTCTGTGCCATACAAAACAGCCTGGTTCAGCAGCTGTGACATCGCACCGTGAAATGCCTCCCTCATAGCCCAGTGTCAGTACGTCACCCGCTGTTGAGGAGTGTAGAAAATTAAGTCTTTCCTGTTTTTGAGAGTTTGCTGAATAACTTTGTTTGTCCAAGTTTTGCAAATGTTTTGTTCATCAGCGGGCTGTTGGCTAGGGGTAGTCGGAATGAACAGTTCATTAACCCTTGTCAAAAACTTTCTCAAGTAGATTTGACAAAGTTGATAAGTTTGAAATGATGGCTGAACACTATAGTGTGGTAATGTTTTAATGTGGTTGATTTAAAAATGTCAGCCCTGATGTTAATGTGTTGTAGAAGTAGCGGTGGGGTAGTTAGGTGTTTGTTATTCATGGTGAGGGCAGGGTTGTTGTGGCTGACATGTTGGTCATGAGTATTGTTACTCCGGGCGGTGGTAGTATTAATTAGTTTGCTCTAAACTAGGTTTAGTATTGTCATGTTCCAATTCCTGCCCCAAAACTGTGAAGTAGTGTATTAAGAGTCATCAACAACAGTTAACCCCCTTCCCCAAACCAAAAATCATCAAGTTTTCAGCTGCAAAACACCAAAAATATATATATTTCTCTCTCTTACCGCCATCAAGACTCAGAGACTACCATCCACTGGTCATACAGGCACAAAATGCAACATAGTGATTGTGTAACATCACCACTGGCAATACAAAACGCACGACTCAGAACAACCACTTCACAACCATCCACCAACATCCACTGCTAGTCAATCCTGACCTGAAAGGAAAAAAAAACATTGGAAACTTAGATATCAATCATTTACTTATCAATACAAAAAGCCAGCTGATCATTAGTAAGACATTGACTCAACACACCAAGCTCAACCTACCCACCAAGAATGGATGGGACACACAACAGCATTTTCATTGTAGACATGTACCTCCACCCAAATCTCATTCAGGACCCTGTACAGTCATTTGACTGCTTATGATGCTTTTAGGATGGGACTTTCAAATACATCACGTTTAGGTGTATTTCTTTACATTACTTAGAATTCAGAAGTCAGGAAAAAAATGGATTTCAAGGACACAAAAAGAAATACATCATGACAATCAATATATCAACAATAAAGTTCAAACCAATGACAACATAGAAAATGTGCTGATTGATGCATCACAGCCCTCCTGACAACCTAAACATTCAATGGGCCATACATGAGGGCAATACAGTACAACATTCCTAAACCCAACCTTTTAACAAAGATGGCTACAAACACCCTGTTACTTTTTCCTAGCATAAAAAAGACCCTTCAGAAAGGAACAGACCCAATGTACGTGCTTGCTGAGGTTGAGTTTAGGTGCGCGTTCTGTTGACCTGGTGTGTGTGTGTGTGTGTGTGTGCGTTCTGTTGACCTGGTGTGTGTGTGTGTGTGTGTGTGTGTGTGTGCGTTCTGTTGACCTGGTGTGTGTGTGTGTGTGTGCGCGTATGCGTTCTGTTGACCTGATGTGTGTGTGAGCGCGTATGCGTTCTGTTGACCTGATGTGTGTGTGAGCGCGTGTGTTCTGTTGACCTGATGTGTGTGTGTGTGTGTGTGTGTGTGTGCGCATGTGTTCTGTTGACCTGAAGGGTGTGTGTGTGTGGGCGTGTGTGTGTGTGTGGGCGCGTGTGTTCTGTTGACCTGAAGGGTGTGTGTGTGTGTGTGTGTGTGTGTGTGTGTGTGTGTGGGCGTGTGTGTGTGAGCGCGTATGCGTTCTGTTGACCTGATGTGTGTGTGTGGGCGCGTGTGTTCTGTTGACCTGAAGGTTGTGTGTGAGTGAGCGTGTGTGTTCTGTTGACCTGAAGGTTGTGTGTGAGTAAGCGCGTGTGTTCTGTTGACCTGAAGAGGAGGGGGGGTGTGTGTGTGTGTGTGCGTTCTGTTGACCTGAAGGATGTGCGTGTGTTCTGTTGAAGGCTTTCTCTGAAGATTGAACCTGTACACGGCTCCCCACGTATGGCCTCATCCAAGGAAGACCTAGCCGGTAAGTCCCGTCTCTCTGTAACAGTCAGTAGCTTAAGTACGTCTTCTGTAGTACGTGGGACTTGTGTCAGGAGAAGTTATAAAAAGCCAACACACACACAGCCCTTTCCATCCAGCCAACCGTTCAGGAAGAATGCTTTTAAAAGGAACATCAACCAACGATTTGCAAGGTTGAGCACAAACCAAACTATAGAATAACCTCTTATTGACTCCCGCCATCCAAATACATTTGGTACTGGCTATGGACTGCAAATGATCCTCAAACTGCTATTTGGAGGGGGGGGGGGGGGAGAAGACACCCCTTCCCAGCATGCAATGTGTCTTCCATCTCTGAGCCCCACCTGTTTTGTCCTCACCTTGCAAACGTTTATTTCGATTTATGGAGAACTTTGATGGGGTAATCAGTGGAGTTGATTCACAAACAGAGCTGTATACGGGCTGTGTCACGGCACAGTGATCCATGCTGTTAACACCAGAGAGTTTCACCCAACACTGTCAGACAGGAAAGCCAATAATGACAAAACGTCTGCAGTTCGTAAATGTTGCAGATCCTGTATTAAAGCCTATCAGCGACGTTGCCATCACATCCCCAAAACAGCCCTGAGGAATGTAACTGAAGCTGTCGGTTTCCACCGCCTAATCAGAATGGCCGCTGACCTACTTGTGGAAATATATTTATCAGGGTTGTCATAGTAACTTTTCTTGTTTCTTCCCAGCTCTTATTTGTTTATTTTTATTATTAGACATTTCGGTATCATCGCTAAGCCAGAAGGAAATATGCCGGATATTCCAGTTTAAATAGTGTGATGAGCATTTAGCCAGAGACATGGTAGTAGGAGTGACCACGTCTGCTGTTTCTGGACAGTGTATGAAAGAAAAGAAATACCCCAGAAGACTGTGTTAACCCATTGAACTCAAGCCTATGCATTTGCTCAGGCAAGGTTTGTCTTTATCAAACACGGCAGGAAGAATTAACCAATTCCGTCGGAGGCGTGTGTCGTTTGATACCGTGGTTCAAACCCCAGTGACGGCAGCATTCAGAAAGGACTGTAAAAGTCATTTCCATTGAGACATTTGAACAGTGGGCCGTTAATGAATCCCTGTCTGACAGGTGACATGAACACATACAGTAGAGGGAGCCAATCAATCCCCTCTTACGAGGCGTTATAACAGCCCTAATGTGGACATGTGGAGGTTTTCCTTCCTTTTCCCTGATCACTTGGTGATTACATAACATGCAACAGAGAAGGGCTCTGGGTGTCAGGCCAGATCTCCATTTTGTCAGCGCGCCCGTAACGCCAGCAACGAGAGAGAGCTGCATGGCCCCAGCCAATGGGAGGAGGTGTAGCATTACTCACTCTCTCCGGAAACATTGAGGCCAAAACAAGACGCCATGACTGAATCCAGACCACTTCACTGCTTTAACACTGGGCATCTTGTAATTAACCAGAATAACGTGCAGCACACATCCTTGTAATAATTAAAGATGGCTCCATTTATGCAGTATAATGCTTGTCATGTGTCATGAACTCCTCCTCCTCTGCATTCTTCTCCATGTTCCCTTTTCTGAATCTTAACCTTCCCCTCACCTTAATGCATTAAATGTGAGGTTTTGCTGTGTATGTTGTAAAACTGGGATCTCTGTATCTCTCACACACACACACTAAATACAGTATATCTGACCCTACTAGACACACAGACTCTGAACAGTCTGAACCGGCCCCTCATTGTGTCCAGTCTTCGGTTACCATGGCACAAGAAGCATCCTGTAATACCAAACAGACATTGGCGACGTCAAGCTGTATTTGAAGACGAGGCTCTGCCAAGGCCTGAGAACATGCCTCACACTCAGCACAGGGCAGCCAGATAGCCTGAGGGACACGTGTGAAGAGACCAGCTCCACACACAGACACTCAGCCACTCCACGTGATTAATCCCGGAACCCAATAGCCGTGCCTTGGGGGCGGCTTGTTAAGCTGACTGCCGCTCGCACAGAAGCCGCGTTTCGGCTGTTCGTCGGCGCGGTCGGGGGTAGTGGCTACAGCCCATGTGTTGCGGTCTGCTCCAGAATGCAAGAGCTGGTTGTTTACCGCCGCATGCTCTAATCATCTCCCCACACGGTGGACTTCCCGAGAGGCTGTTCACGCTGAGATACGTATAACCCAAAGCTGTACTTCAGCAAGAAACGGTCTACTTGCGGTTGATTTTTCCACTGTAAAGGTGTGTTGGACGAGGCAGTGGACACTTCGATTCTAAAAAGGCAGGTATTTGTGAGGCCTTCATACTGCGCTGCATTGAGTAAGGAATGTAACGCCTCTGAACTCTGCACTCTTCAGTACTGTTCAGCAGCGTCCCTTGATGCAAAGTGAATGTAATGCTCTCCTAAATCTCAAGAGTTTGTTGTCTTTGAGTGGCCCACTCAAGTTTCCCCATCGTGTCGCCATGGAAAGGTGATGTTCAGGGTTTGCATTTCAACTCCCCGTCTCCACCGGTCCGAATCCGCTTGCTTACTCAACTCGGAGTCGACCGCTAAACGTCAGCGGGGTAGCAACGGGCTTCCTGAGGCGTCGACAGCAGACGCTTATGGGTAATTATACACATTCCTGGACGACCGGTCTCAACTGTGCCTCGTCACGGGTCGCCGCGGACACACCGTTTGTCATCGCCACATTGACCTGGAGTGTTTACATTACGCTGGCCATGTGAGCAGCAGTAGCAGGAGATGTACAGCGACTGCGGTTGGAGTCGTGTGCTTGGTGGTTTTGACCTGGTTCTGCAGGAAAATACTACTGACATGCAAGACCTGAGCGGGATCCGTTCCCATGTATAAACAGGCCTTGATCTGACGTGTGGTAAAAGCGCCAAAACGGGCAGGACTGCACACAACCGGCAGCTCTCCGTGTTTCAGGTATTTCGTTTCAAAGTCCTTTTTCGGGACAATTCAAGCAGCTCAGATGTATGCCCAGATGGGTTAAAGCACTGGATTTGAACTTTCTTATTCTAATTTCAAGTACTGAAACTTTGTCAAGAACATTTAGTCTCAGACGGAATTATAATGGGGACCATTTAGCAATGGGATAAAAGGAAGCCTCTCTTCTGCGGCTGCTTTTACGGTGGAACGTCCTGAGAACCAGTAAGGGACACAGCGTGAACATTAACATGGCACCGTTCAGCCAGTTCCAGTGACATGGGAAAAGAGTCCTGAGAACCAGTGTCTAGACATCTTCTCTGCAGACTGACCCAGGACACGGCTATGTCACCGGGCAAAGAATGCTGACCGCTTATCGTCCGTGTTTTATAAACGGAAAGCGGACTCAAGAACACATGGTCTCCCGGCTGAGGTGTTGAGTTCTGTAGGGTGATGTCATGACCAATTGAACTGCCTCGCGTGAATCGCCGGGGTGGGGGGGGGCGGCGAAGGCTGAGTCAGAGGACCCGATGGTAGAAGTGTCACATGACCACACCGCAGGCCCCCGGCCAAGCCCACAGATCAAGCACAAAACGCCGATTGCACGTGGCTAATTAAAGAGCAAACGTGTACAGGCTAGTTACGCTCATGGTGGGCCCATAATGCACTGCCTCATAAAAACCGTGTGACTGTGCTCATGTTACATTTAAATATATTAACGCATGTGTGTGTGTTAACAAACATAACATGTAAGAACTTTGTGTTCTACTATTTATGTTCATCTGTAGCACATTTGGATTTGTCCACTTACCCAAACTTTAACCCACTGACCCCACCTAGTGGGACGACTACTGCTCAGAACTCAACTTTAAAATGAGTCTCATGAAATATTTCTCTTTCTACCGGCCATGTAGCAGGTCAGCTGGAAAGGTATTACTGGGTGTCTGCTGTTGCAAGGGATTGTACTGTCCGGAAACAATTGTTTTCATTTGCGTTATTGTTTTTGTAACTACAGTGTCTGTGATCCTGCATTCATGTGGTCTTTGAATATGTGTGGTCAACGCAGCCCTAACCTGGTGACCATTTCCTGTTTGCAACGGCCGGAGTATCAGCAGATCACTGCTGCCAAAAGAGAGGGCCAAAGTGCTGTTCCAGGAGTCAAAGTTAGGGACCTAAGAGGAGAGATCAGGAGCCACATTTAGGGACCTAAGAGAAGAATCCAGGAGTCGGTTATGGACCTAAGAAGGTAGATCAGGATTCACAGTTGGGGACCAAAGAGAAGAATCCAGGAGTCGGTTATGGACCTAAGAAGGTAGATCAGGATTCACAGTTGGGGACCAAAGAGAAGCCAGGTCAGAGTTAGGGATCTAAAAGGAGAGGCCAGGAGTCACAGTATGGGATCCAAGATGAAGTCTATGAGTAAGAGTTATGGACCGGAGACAAAAGGCCAGTCATCGTTAGGGACCTGAGAGGAGAGCCAGGATTCCAAGTTAGGTACGTAAGAGTAGAGACCATGAGTCGTTCTAGACCTAAGAGGGGAGGCCAGGAGTCACAGTTAACAATGACTCCTGGCCTTTCCGCTTAGCTCCAAAACTGACTTCTGGCCTTGGGTTCTTAACTCTGACCCCTGGCCTCTTCTCGTAGGTCCCTCTGAGGTGTCTGCCTCAGTGAGGTACAACTACCGGCGGCCCACCTGCCCCGACGCCTCCGTGGGGGTGCACATTCCCACCCCTCCCCCCTCCCGCCACAGGAAGAGCCACAGTCTAGGAAACAAGTGAGTGTACCTGCGTTGTGTAGCATGTAACGTATCATGCCAAATGAAGTGTGTGTGTGTTAGTGTGTGTGTGTGATAGTGTGTGCCAAGAGCAGTTTATATACGAGCATTAATGTGACGTGTATCAAACTGACAACTCCGGCCATTAGAGTCGTACCACCAATGTGGTATATACTGATGTATTGCAGAAATTCTATGTGCACTGTGTTATACACTCACCTAAAGGATTACTAGGAACACCTGTTCAATTTCTCATTAATGCAATTATCTAATCAACCAATCACATGGCATTTGCTTCAATGCATTTAGGGGTGTGGTCCTGGTCAAGACGGGCCGGTCTGAGTATTTCACAATCTGCTCAGTTACTGGGATTTCTAGGGTTTTACAAAGAATGGTGTGAAAAGGGAAAAACATCCAGTATGCGGCAGTCCTGTGGGCGAAAATGCCTTGTTGATGCTAGAGGTCAGAGGAAAATGGGCCGACTGATTCAAGCTGATAGAAGAGCAACTTTGACTGAAATAACCACTCGTTACAACCGAGGTATGCAGCAAAGCATTTGTGAAGCCACAACACGCACAACCTTGAGGCGGATGGGCTACAACAGCAGAAGACCCCACCGGGTACCACTCATCTCCACTACAAATAGGAAAAAGTGGCTACAATTTGCATGAGCTCACCAAAATTGGACAGTTGAAGACTGGAAGAATGTTGCCTGGTCTGATGACATGGATCCATCATGCCTTGTTACCACTGTGCAGGCTGGTGGTGGTGGTGTAATGGTGTGGGGGATGTTTTCTTGGCACACTTTAGGCCCCTTAGTGCCAATTGGGCATCGTTTAAATGCCACGGCCTACCTGAGCATTGTTTCTGACCATGTCCATCCCTTTATGACCACCATGTACCCATCCTCTGATGGCTACTTCCAGCAGGATAAAGCACCATGTCACATATCTCGAATCATTTCAAATTGGTTTGTTGAACATGACAATGAGTTCACTGTACTGAAATGGCCCCCACAGTCACCAGATCTCAACCCAATAGAGCATCTTTGGGATGTGGTGGAACGGGACCTTCGTGCCCTGGATGTGCATCCCACAAATCTCCATCAACTGCAAGATGCCATCCTATCAATATGGGCCAACATTTCTAAAGAATGCTTTCAGCACCTTGTTGAATCAATGCCACGGAGAATTAAGGCAGTTCTGAAGGCGAAAGGGGGTCAAACACAGTATTAGTATGGTGTTCCTAATAATCCTTTAGGTGAGTGTACAATCATGATTTAGTTCACTACAACGTCCCTACAGCTATTCATTTTTCTCCCTCCCTCCCCCTTCTCCCCCTTCCTCTCTCCTCAGTATGATGGCGTACGGCATGGCTGAGAGCAGGAGTGCTACGTTCCCGAAGCCCCGTCACCTGCTTGACGACAGCTTCTTGGAAGCCCAAAGCCCGGCTAGGAACGACCCTCACAGCATCTCTGTATCCAATGGCATATCGTTAGGTAACTCGGTCATACACCTGTTAACTGGTGTTTGTTAGGCAGCACATGGTGAAAGGTAACAAAGCAGGCGCAGTATTCAAGTAATGTGTTGTTGAACATTTTGGACAGTCAGTTACATAATTTCAGACTAAATGAGAGTACCGTGATAAGATTTCAATGGTACATAATCTCAACTTGTACCAACATGGCACTCGCCGTCAAACAAGTGCCCCCCCCTCACTGCCAAGCTTTATCTGAAGACATTGCTGACAAAGCCAGCTGCACCAGATAGGATTGCAAACTCAAATTCTTTGGACATGAAGGGCTATGCTAGCTAATTCAACTTAAATATTTGCCCCTAAACAACATAATAAACATTAGCCCAAAATTAGGTTTAAAAAAAGTTACTCTAAAAATAGTCACCAACTGCATCTTTATTGGCAGAAAATAGCTTTTTTGACCGAGTTAGGCCTTTAAAAGCCTCAGACTTTAATGTATTGAGTATTGTCAGTGGTTGCCAGTTAGCTAGCAGTGTCTTTCAATGACCGCAGTTCTTCCACTGTATCTTTGCAGGCAGTAGTGAAAGTTCATTCGGCGAGGAGCTCTCCCCCGGGATGGAAAGGTGAGTACGCTACCAGCTTTCATTCAACATGTTCACCCAAACCAGCACTTAACCTTAAAGTTTTTTTTAATCGCTTTGAAATGGTTCACGATTTGCACACTATTAGTGAATGACGCATCTTCGTAGATTTTCACTTGCAGTGTATTGATGGGCTGTTTTAAAAAATAAAATTATACAATTAACTGAAACTAATGCAAACACTAACTATAAATGTTAGCGGTGTGTAATAAAATTTAGTGAGTATAAACCTCTGGAGTGATTTGCTAATAGTGTATGAGTAGTTGCTCATCTTAATCATCTCAAAGGGATTGCAGACATGATACTAACGCTCCACCCGTTTAGAAATGTTACTTTTAAAACTGACTGATCGTATCAAATCAACCACACTGCATAAAACTCATTGGAAAAAAGTCAGTGTTCTACAATCCTGGCACTGTGTTGGCCAACATTTCTTGTATATCTGTTTCCATAGCAGACTAGAAATGCAGTTTTTCCATCAGACTTCCCCAGCTTTAGGTCAGATCCCTGAATGAGCTAGACCTGGGTCAAATGCAGCGAATTTCATTTAATACACACAGTTATTTCGCCAACTATTCAGTTGGTTCCATTGTTCACTGCGAAGTAAACCAAGCACTAGAGTACAGGAACATGGCGCCGACAAACCGTGTGTTTGACCCAGGTCTGAAAGGAACGATGGTAGTGGGCCATTACAGGGGGGGTGGGAGCCAGCCCCCATAATGGAAACTCAGACTGACTCTTGACAATGTGCAAACACAGGGGGCGTATGTACGCCACACTGGGCCCCAACTGGAGGGTCCCACTACGCACCTCCCCCCGGAGCCGCAGCTATGTCTACAGGTACAGTCCAGTGGTGTCGGTGGGGGGGGGTCTGGTGATGTCACATGTCCCCGGGTCATAGGTCATTCATCTGTAGCGGGGGGGCAAGGGGTCGGGTCACGCTCAGTCACCGCATGCATGCAGCACCCGTCTCATGTCCTCTTCCTTCTCTGTAATGCACCGTCGCAGCCTTGACGTCCCTTGTCCTTACGCTCAGGGACGAGGGACTGAGACCAATGCTACATTGTTCCTTGTCTGTTGGGGCTTTTTCTGCCTGGGACCCCAGTGGCATGTCTTTGCATTAGTGAGTGTGTTTCAGTAAGAGTACGTATTGTATCGTCGGGACCAATCGCAGATAGGTGTTATGGTGGCGTCTTCCGTTGGGCGTTAAGTTGATTCTCTGGCTTTCCCGAAATCCTGGGTTGGATGAACACTGGAATTGGCAGGGAATATGCGTGAAATCCAGAAACCTTCCACCAGGACTTTTGGAACACCAGAGAATTTATTGATAAATGTTGCAGCCCAACCGGATGTGCACATGGGGTTAAAATGTTTACTTGGAGGTGAAACTTCCCAAGTACTCTTTACCTAATGGACCCTGGAGACTACAGGCCAAATTCTAACATGTGCATTTGTCTCTTTTACTGACATGAATGCACGGTTTTCACCCACACATCATTCCAAAGAACTAATTGTAAGCAGGTTTTTGCTTCCACTTGTACTTCGATTATTTCAAGTCAGTAATATTAGTTAAGCACTCGCCTAATCTGTTTTTCTTAACTGGAAAAACATTTTAAGGAGAAACTATACTTGGGTCTTGAAACCATGGAACATGTGTGATACCCCTGGTACACAAATCCTTAAAGCTAAGAGCATATTATAACATGGTAGCATTTGGCCTGCTATTCTAATAAATCCCTTCTCTGGTATATCAGTGGTCAGAATGTGGTCTGAACATGGTTCAGACTAGACCAAGCTAACTTTTACCATCATTAGCTTGGCCCGTTTTGGTTGGCCTGCAAATCCCATAAATCCCCTCTCCCAGCATCCTAGAACATCTGATTAGATGAAGCGGCTATTAACAGTGAATTACGTAATTCTTCTCCATTTACAAAGGGAACATTTATTTTGGAATACTGTAACGCCTTTAAGTTGTTTGGTTGTTATCTGACCAAATATCCCCCCCCACAAATATGAAGGGCTTTTACTTAAGACATTCTTGATTGTAATCTGATTCTCTATAGCTGGAAAGCCAGTTTACAACACAGAGAAGTACATAATTATAGCGTCCCATACCTAATTGTGGCTGCCAGTTACATAACATCCTCCTGTCTCTAGTCTTGCTTTTTTGAGACTATTTCTTTGCTTATTCATTTGCTCTGGCCCTAGCTTAGATAGAGCGAAATGTTAAGCTGTTAACCAGGGAGACATTAAATCAAAAGCATGCCAACCCGTCCATGTCTGGGACATCCCATAATGATACACCTCCATATCTGCCAAGAGACAGGGGTGTTACAGACACCTGGACCCTTTTCACACTACAGATGCCATATCTTAATTTGAACCTCTTTGCTACAGCAGGGAAATTGCCAATGGAAATGTACGTGTCATGTAGACTAAAATGAACAGAAGATATCTTGCATGCATTTCTTGCTGTGCAGAGAAATTAAGATGTGGCATCTGTGTAGTGTTATTCTTTTCCGTGGGTTCAGTTCTAGCTTGTAAGGTGGATACAGAAGCAGGCCTGCAGAGCACGCCGTGGCTTGATTCAACTGTGTGAAAAGGGGACTAGAAAGAGGCCGCTGTCTCCTTTACTAGTGACCTTGCGACTTTCAATTTGACCTTTGACCCTTCTCAAATACGATTCCTCCCTAGCCCCTCGGGTGCCAATTCGGGCCACGGGTTCAGCGAGGCGGGAAGTGTCGTCATTGAAGGACCCCTGCGGAGGAAGACACTACGGAAAGAGGGCCGCAAACCCAAGGTGAGGAGGAATGAGTACTCCGTTTGACTCAAATCAAACCCAAGGTGAGGAGGAATGAGGACTCCGTTTGACTCAAATCAAACCCAAGGTGAGGAGGAATGAGGACTCCGTTTGACTCAAATCAAACCCAAGGTGAGGAGGAAGGAGTACTCCGTTTGACTCAAATCAAAGCAGTTTCTTTCCCAGGTGCCACCGCGGTCTAGGTTTAAGTTTTGACTGTGACGCAAGCTGACAAATCATTAAGACTACAGGTGATGCAAACTGGCCAGCATCGCACAGGGAGGCATTGTCGGAAAGGATATCCTGGTCTCATCACACTAGTTCAGGGGCCTGGGTCGGGGGCCTCATGTATCAATCCTGCGTACCATGAGTGTAAACCATGAGTACTCCAGTTTTGATCAATGTTGAACTTGATGGGGAAGTGTGGGTATCTGTATGCTAATTTCAACCAATGCCTATGCACAGCCTGGCAGTTGAATCAGAGACAACCATGCTATTTTGAAAAAGCTGGTAGAGGAATGTCAACTGAAACACATGGGAAAAATCTTATCAAAAATATGAATAGCCTACAGGAATGCGCAAACTGTTTCCTGCAAACATCGTAGGCATAAAGGCTATGGATGTAGCAAGCATCAAAACCCTACAGCCTGTAGTTGATCCAAAAAACTGTTAGGACTAATAGGTTGCAAAACGTGGCTCTTTCAGTGGGCATATCCATAGTTTAAAAACGAGACTAACAATAACCCCATGTGCATGTGCGTAAAGCAACACATTCAACATTGCACATTTTACCATACACTACAACATGCCGATTTAAGATGCTCAGTTTTACAACCTAGAGGTTTCGTTTTTGAATGAGCTAGTGTTATCACACGTTGGCTTACAATTTGTCATTTGACAAAATTGACAATACATTTTAGAAATTACTTTGAATGAAAATTAATAGAACATAAAAGGTACGCTTTTTCACCATAAATCGAATAAAACAGCCAGTAGGTTTAGTCAAAATAAAAGTTACAGGCTATTGCTATGCGGCCCTAAAATGGAACATTCATTTTAACACAAGGTTAACGAGTCAGATCTTCTATAAAACCTCTGAAATGTTACATACTTTCTTGGCCACATTCTCCAGGCTACTATTTCTTTTAACAGATCTTGCGTTTGCAAGACCTCCTTCGCTGTACCATTACGACCCGATACAGTCCAAACTGGAAACCATACGGAACTCAGCCGAATTGCAGAACCGCAACCCCACTCTGGTATGTCACTGCAGATACTAGTTCTGTAGTGAAAACCGCTAAGTCATAGGTCCACATGACTTGAACTGGGCTTGACCAATTTACTTTGTGTCTGTATTTAAATATTTCTTGAATGTGAAGTTGAAATGTTATGATTAACCTAATGGCAAATGATGACTTACTGCAACCCTCCCACAGTGCCATGTCCCCATCTAGGACTTTTCCACTCAGAGCTCCCCAATAATGCCAGCGATTTGCTAGTCAATGGGAGAAATATCTGTCACACTCTGCCCACATCCTGTAGTTTGGACACTGGTGAGGAATGCAGCAAATCGCATTCTCGGTTCCACCTTGACTGATCTCTGACCACTACTTACAACCAGTCACGTCTTGCAATGCGGAATATTTGACTACTTGTCGGGCTACTTGATATATTTTGAAAAAGGACACGTTTTTAAATTCTACATCAGATATTATTTGAAGTTCACACAATGGGAAGTGTATTTTCTTGTAGGTTTTTTTCTGATCTGTCTCCTAGCTTCAAAGATCGACAAATTCAATCAATAGGGCTAATTTGGGTACCTCATATGGGAATTTTAGACGTTGGTTGGGCGGAGACCGTACGCTCGTTCACATACGCAGAAGTATAGTATGGTTTATCAACAGAAGCATGCCTGTGTTGCGTACAGCAGTTGAAAAAAAAAATTGCGCACGCAAATTGTAGGATTTCCACAAACGCCACAATTTCTAAACGTACGTACGACTGATAGGAGGCCGCGGGTGCTCACAGAGTTGGTCAGTTGAGAGAATGTTTCCTGCACATCAACCCATCAGCCTTCCTCGTTTGAAGAGCAGCATGGAAAATTATAAATGTTTGGAAGCAAGCGGGCCGCACAAGCCCTGAAAAGTGAAGCCAAAACATCTCGATTGCACCCTGGTGAGTGGTCCTAGTATAGGTCATAAACCCCGCCTCCCCATGTTATTCAATGGGACGCGAGACCAACTAACCCGATAAAGACCAACATCACGCTAATGTAAATTCAAGAGTTTGTTTTTAAAATAAGTTGGTTTTTAGTTAGTTATTTAATGCTCTAAAAACGGTGGTGTGACGTCGTGATTCACAGCTGTGATTGACAGCTATCTGAGCCGAGGAGCCACTGAAGCGCCAACAGGCTTTTTTCGCGATCTTCGGAGGACTAAGGAGATTGGAGCTTTAAATTTAATCTCTAAATTTCTATAATTGATATAATTTCACACGGACATAATGGGTTGTTCTGCAGTAGATTGTGCTAACCGATCTGGCATTTCCAATCGATCTTTGAATTTTTTTCGGTACGTTAAATTTATAAGCTATTTAATTAGTAAATAAATGTAATGGGCTAGCTAACGTTAGCTAAAAGACAACAAGCCTCGTTAATAGCCATGTTAATAACTAGCAGGTGATTGTTAGCTAGAAGTTACCAATTATTTTTGTATTAGGCCTATTCTAAATTAAGGTTAAACATGTAAGTTAGGCTATGAAATGTCGTCTAGGTTTAACAAGCAAAGGTTGTACTGTACTTGGACTTAATTGAACTCTGTTTAAATGTGTGGTTAGTAGGCTACTTGTATTTACCTTATTTTAATGAGGTTGGAGTGGAACGGAGCAGACAGAGTTCACAGGAGCAGGACTCCACTTCCAAAACAGTGCAGCGTGTGCTTGCGATTGATTATGTGAGGACGGGGCACAGGGGTGGGGCCGTTGATTTCACGGCTTTACAGCTTTAATTCCTGCTCGCTACTGTGCATAACTACTGCGCAGAACTGGTCCCAAGATCGCTATCTGCGCAGACGCAAGTCCAAGATGTCAGTGCCATATCGGGACACTGGCGGCTTCAGTTTTCACCATAGACTGTAAAAAAAATGGACGACGCCCTTTCGCTCTTTTCCATTGGTGAAAACTGAAGCCGCCAGTCTCCCGATACGGCGCTGACATCTTGGACTTGCGTCTGCGCAGATAGCGATCTTGGGACCAGTTCTGCGCAGTAGTTATGTGCAGTAGCGAGCAGGAAGTAAAGCCGTAAAGCCGCGAAATCAACGGCCCCACCCCTGTGCCCCGCCCACACTCTCCCTCGCAGAATGTGCATACCGTAATCAATCGCAAGTCCAAGTACAGTACAACCTTTGCTTGTTAAACCTAGACGATATGTTATAGCCTAACTTACATCATGTTTAACCTTAATTTAGAATAGGCCTAATACAAAAATAATTGGTAACTTCTAGCTAACGATCACCTGCTAGCTATTAACATGGCTATTAACGAGGCTTGTTGTCTTTTAGCTAACGTTAGCTAGCCCATTACATTTATTTACTAATTAAATAGCTTATAAATGTAATTTACCAAAAAAAATTCAAAGATCGATTGGAAATGCCAGATCGGTTAGCACAATGTACTGCAGAACAACCCATTATGTCCGTGTGAAATTATATCAATTATAGACATTTAGAGATTAAATGTAAAGTTCCAATCTCCCCAGTCCTCCGAATATTCAGTGGCTCCTCTGCTCAGATAGCTGTCAATCACAGCTGTGAATCACAACATCACACCACCGTTTTTAGAGCATTAAATAACTAACTAAAAACAAACTTATTTTAAAAACAAACTCTTGAATTTTCATTAGCGTGATACAAACTACAGTAAATGACAGAAACCAGCTTCGGAAAAAAGATATTTGAAGGGTAATTTAATTGTTTAGTTGGTCTCGCGTCCCATTGAATAACATGGGGAGGGTGGGGTTTATGACCTATACTGGGACCACTCACCAGGGGGCGATCGAGACGTTTTGGCTTCACTTTTCAGGGCTTGTGCGGCACGCTTGGTTTTCACCAATGGAAAAGAGCGAAGGGGCGTCGTCCATTTTTTTTTACAGTCTATGGTTGGAAGCAATCAGGTGACGGTCTTCCAACTCCCCTGAATCAGTTGGGAGTGGATTGACACAGGGCTGTGGATACAAAAGGGGAAAGAAAATCAAATACTGTACATTTGTTGTTTCTTCCAACTGTTTTTTCCAAACTTAATTTACTTGATTTTATACTATTGTGTTAACACGTTAAGATACAGTGTTAGTTTGTGTGTGGTCATGGTTTTTTGTGGTTGTGCTCCAGTTGTCATCATGGACACGCTTTTGGATCTCTCTCTCTGGCTCAACACTGACGTTCTATGGTGCCAAGGCTTTGAGGGCTTCAGAGAGGAAACATGTGAGTCGTAGGAGTAGTTATTGGTTACATTGAGATTTCACTTTTTTTTTTTTTAAAGACATTTCAAATTGAAACAATTGTAAATGTTCTTAAGTTGTATAGGCTTGAATGGAAATAATTTGATCAACATTTTTAAGCCAGGGCTATTAAACTGTCTGTCTGTAGGCCAAACCCAGCCCTTTTAATCAATTTTAGAATGTCTTTTTTCAATCCAGATTTAACAACAAAAAAATAGCAAAGGATTTTTACTACTCATGTCTAATGGTGTACTGATCCAGTCTGGTCCCTTCTTTCTGCAGTACAAATCCTCGGCCTGTAAGAAGGTGTGTGTAACAGGTTGGATGGTGGTTCTACCAGATGACCCGGCTAGACCAAACATCTTCCAGCTCAATGACCCAGACAAAGGTGAGCCTCAAAGAATTGTATTAGTATGAAATCACACAAGGACCTATTGATCGCTAAGGCCTCGTTGCTTTGCAGGTAATGTTTACAAGTTCCAGACGGGATCTAGATTCTCCGCAATCATCTGGCACAAACACCTGGAGGAGGCGTGTAGGAGCAACAGACCTCAGGTATCTTATTAATCAAGTGAATTCATTAGATGTTTTAATTCAGACCCATCTAATCACTGGCAATGTGCATAAACAAATGTGAGTGACACTTAAAACTACTTAAGGATTAAAATAAAATTGAAAATGACATTTGATTCTGACCCCAGTCATCTATCGCCTAATTTCTTAGTGGTTAATTCAAGTACTTATTGTACTCTGTCTTTCTTTGCCAGATACCAACCAACCTCATGTCATTTGAGTAGCGGACAACCAGTCAGCTTGCCTATTGGGGAGTTAGTGCCAAGCCTATTCACACAGAGGTCCCGAAACCTCGGACAGAAACCGTGGAATAAAGGAATGGAGTTGAGGAAGAGCTGAGGGGTTTACAAGTTTCAGAGACCTCAGACTGGGAAAGAGGTGTTTCCCCATGTCTGAGATTTCAGATGCAGATGCTGTTTTCCACTGGGGACACAGCCACGAACGACTTTTGCCAAGGACAATGGTATTCGTCCCCAACAATGGATAGTTTATCAATGAAAAATGTTGAAAAAATATTTAAGCCCCTGGTTTTGTGTCAAAGCTTTTGTCGTCTTTTGGTCCGCTGCTATAAAAATGTGAGCAAGCACATATTTCTTTGGCCCATGTTGGGTTTTGCTTAAAGGAACGGACAGAATAAAGGCCTGTTTCTGCACAAAGACAACTGACAGTGTTGGGGACTTTGGTACGTAGATTCAGGACCAAGGACTTGGGTTAGGCTATGGGCCCCCTAAATATTTGAGCCAATGGTTCACTGCTGTTGACTGGACAGCATGTAAAGTAGACACTGGACTGTACTCATCCTCTGCTTGCTTCATGCAGCGGAATTCACAGCAGAAGTAATGAGTTTTCAAAATAAGAGTATTTGGATATACACAGCTCGTTACTGAAAAGACAGAGGCTTAGCAGCAACTGAACCAGCTCACACTCCGCTCTCTAAGCCCAAAATATTTATTGTAGCCAAACATTGTGTCTGCCAATTCAAGATACATACTCAGAGTAGGTTGAGCAAGGAAAGCCTTCATTGATTCGGATCAGATGACAAAGTTTCAGTAATGTCACCTTAACACAGACAAAACACAACTTCATTGTTGAACAAGTAACAATGTATTGGGTCAGTTGCAAGGACATTCATCATCTTTACAGCCTCATCTAACAGATATTCTTGAAATATCAACTAGCTTAAATGTCACTACCACCCGATAAAGACCAACTTAGCCAACGGACAACAAGATCTGCCAGTCCTTCAAAGTGTCATTCTAGCATCTTCCAGATAGAATTGTGGGTTTCAAAAGTATCAGAGTAAATTGTAAATATCTTTTTCATAATTTTAGTTGCCAATGGGAAATATCATGCTAAGCTTTTAATTGACCCTGTGTAAGAATGGGCAAGAGATCCAATTCGACAGAGGACCTCGGTCTGAGGCATTTAACAATTAATCCAGGTTCCTTTCATTTTAAGGGAAACTAAAAAGGGATTCCAGACCATGACCGCGAGCCAAAAGTCATCTGACGATTTCGAACATTCTCTTTAAATATGATTCTCAAACCTCTCTTCGGGCACCGGCACACATTCCACGTTTTCTTTTTTTACAAAGCTAGCATACCGATTTGATCTTAGTATTTATCATAACCTTGATTAGTTCAATCAGGTGAGCTAATTCCAGGCTCAAATAAAAATGCAAAATGTCTGCCGGCCAGGTTAGAGAACCGATGACCTACAGTATTTCTGGGTGCTGATGTGTTTCAAATATTCAAACATACCATCGTCTAGGCTTTTTGCTGGAAACAACTCCATTGCTAGCTGTCAATTGAAAAATATTTAATTGTGAAGTGATGTAATTGCAGCTAAAGTCCCAAATACATCCGCTATGATGACACTAAATGCCAATCAGAAAAGTTGCATCTTAACTGGGTCAAAAATGCTGGTTTCACACAGATTTGGCACAACATAACCATCTCTGTACAAAGTGGCTAACACATCAATGTACGTTTTTATTTAAGTAAAATGTTTAACTGTGTTCAACTACCAAAGTGTGTATGCCGCTGCCAATCTTTTGAGTGTTTATTAAATATAATGTATTATTTTTATGAAGGACTGAACAAAGATTTTTGGAAAAAATATCCCTACTGTCTCTCTATTGTTTTTCATAGTTCCACTTATCTGGACCTTTATTTTGAAAACATTGCAAAACATTAACTTTTCATTGTTTGTGGTTGGTACAATGCTGTCCAAGTTTAAAATCGTTACTATATCGCATCTACATTGAAATGTCCATAAATGTGAGTTCTGTGCCTAAAACAAATGGATTTACAATTGACTTGCATTGCTTTCAAATAGACCTATTTTCGTAGCTCAATGGAAAATACATTTTTATACTGTTGTCATTAACTGTTAACTGCATTATTTATTAGTAATTTACATGGGAAAACTGAACATTGAAGGATCTTGGTGTGTAACAATGATATAATGTTTTGTAATCAAAGCAGATTAAAGTGGATTCGTGCCAAAATGGCATAACATGAAATTACTTTACACATCTTCAATCATTGCCAAATGAAAACCTGGTTCAATAGCTGAAGTATAGCCCAGCCTGTTAAACCAAAGCACACCTGAGCAGAAGTGCTCTCCAGCAGGTGGCGTTTTCTTCATTTTGTTTACTTACCAAATATCAACTGCATATGTTGTGTATGGAGGTCAGTAAGAGGGACAAATTCAGTCAAGGTGAAGGGCTGATTTGCTATGGGAAGCTTATTTCATCAGATGGAAGTTTCTTAATGTTTGGGTTGTTAGGAGTGTACTGCTAGGACAAAGAACAGGTAACATCACAGCAACCTCAAGAGGAAAAACAAGATACTGGAGTTGTCCTAGTGGAAATGTTAAACTTTCTATGCATATTCAATAGGCTAGCATAGCATCTCACTCACCACTGAAGACCGGCAGTCAGCAAAACACCTGAAATTGAAAACCTTTACATTTGTAAGAAAGTATATCATTGATCTCTATATTGTTAAGCTTAAAAGTTCACCATATTAAAATTATAATTTTCGAATGTTCTGTATTAAGGCAAAGGTTAAAAGTTTAGCATGTACTAATAGCCCGATCTGACCTCAGGGGAATTCATAACTTAGCATACACGTAAATCTGTGACAGATTTGTATGTTACCTTAGGGTACATTACAACGCATTAATAAATAGTGTATATGTTCTGAATGAGAAAATTTATCATTTTACAATTTACTAAAATATGACATGAATTGGATTCAGGTTTACATATCAAAATACTGGGGTTAAGGTTAGGATTGTTAGGAATGACAGTACCCCTTAACACTAAAGGTTAGGATTAAGGTTAGGAATCACAGTAAAGGGGTAAAGGTTTGGGTTAAGGTAAGAAAGCATGAACCAAAAAATGCAAGTGAGTAGAAAAAAGTAGGTGAAGGTAAGGAGTGTTTCTATCCATCCACAACACACTTAAAAACAGGCACTATTAAACTGTGTGAGCACCACTGCCCCTAGTGACCGGTCTGTAACATAACATCTTACCATTTCATCCGTCAAACCTTTAGGTAAACCATCTTGTGTATTTCTCTGAGACCAGCTTGAATAGCCACATTCTTATGTCACAGGTGTTGCTGTAGTCCTTCCCCGAACTGTCCACAACTCGTCCATTCAATGTGCATTTGTGTCCTGTGAGATATCTGAAATCACCATTTTGGTTAGCATCACGTGCTGAAGCCAGTATTGCTTCACTTCAACCTTAGCCTTTTGAGATCTACTCTCATGTCTTCTGGAACATTTATTTTGGTCCAGTCAGAAGAGAAATCTGAACAGTCCAGATTTTGTTTTCATCAACTGCAGTGTAAAACATAGATGTGTAATGAGACATTGCATGCATTTTGTGTACAAAGTTCTGGTGTCAGTAGTGACTGTGAAAAATGACAACCACTCAGTTGTATTGCCCTGTGAATATTTTGCTAAGTTATTTCTTACCTTGGCATTGATGTACGTTGCTGTATTTCTCAGCCTTAAACACTGACACTGATCATGAATTAAAACAGTTCTCTAAACTGATGGAGCCAGTAATTGTTTTTTGTATTTTAATTTGTTGCACTGTGAAATGTTTGGGATCCCAACAACAAACATGAGGGGTTGTGTTATATGGCCATTATGCCACAGCTAAAAGCTGTTCTTAGACACAATGCATCGCGGAGCACCTGGCGAGGAAACCACAAAAGCCGGAGATTCGCATTCAGGATTTGAAGCATCCCGTTTGTACAGCATAATGATATGACTATACACAATTAAAAATACATTTTTACTTAACATAACGTGTGCGAGTTCCAACCTGTTACTTTTACAGACAAGGAATAAAGGCCAGAAGTCCTTAGAGCACTGGATGGAATCTGACTCAGGTTTACTGGTCACAAATTGTATATCAATTATCTATAATTGTGTAGTATTATTTCCCTGACTGAATGCAAGCCGTATTCAGACAGTGTGTTACCGTGTTGCATGTATGCACCAAATGTCCACACGGGGCCGTTAAAAAGCATTTGCCCCATTCTTTTGCCCCATTCTTGACTTCCTCTATTATTCCATATTCATCACAGTGAATGATTTTAGATTTTCATACAAAATGAAAATCGGACAAAGATAACCCAGCTAAACAAAGTAAATATGTTCCAAGTTCGTTCATTCAGTTTTTGATTGTGTTACTGCTTGCAATGGTCCCAGAACTAAGATTCCAGGTACTCTGCATCGAGTCTAAGGACAGCTTTTAGAGGCGGTATATTGGCCATACACCACAAACCCAAGTGCCTTATCGCCTGAGTTATAACGGGGGTATTTCAGAAAGCAGGGTTAACATACTCAGAGTTTAAACCACAACTCTGGGCTGTCAAACTCAGAGTTGACCATTACAGAACAGGTGGTAACAATTAGTTCAGTCATGGAGTAAACCCTGAGTAAAGCACGTGCACGAGATAAAAAGCCCTCATCAATGGAACGCAGACATGATTCACCATGGCAACAGGTATCAAAAAAGGTATCCAACCCCCGTTACTTCTCCCGAGTGGAGTTAGAAATAAACGAATGCATAGCATAGCATCATCTTCCGCTTATCCAGGGCCGGGAATATATATATTCAAGAAAAAAGCAATACAGTGGCAGCAGCAAAATAATGTGAGCCGGCGTGGCAGGGAATTGCTGACCGAGTCAATGAGTGACTATACATTGAAAATAGAGAGGTTTTGTCTGGAGTGTTCCACTCATTAAATATTTATATAAAGTGTGGGGGGTGTAATATTTATGCAGGTGCAACCCAACAGGCACAAAACGTACTTGGCACTAAAGATGAAAATACAAAAATATACTTCAAACAGGAGGTATAATTTCAGTAGAAACATCTGTGATGTTGTTTAGCCTCCCCTCCCTAATTAAACAGCTTTCAGTGGCTACATTGAACATGTGATATATTATAGTAAGTGAACTTTTGTAAGCAAACAAAAACAAAAACATTTCAGCCAACAGTGCCAGTATTTAATTGTCTTTTAAAAAGTTACACCTAAATGCCTTTATGTATTCAAGGCTCCATATTTGTTGAGATTGGACCTCCATTATAGCCAATAGAAAAAGGCTCAGGGCTGAAAAACAGGTGTGGGTCCAACAGACGCTGTAGAGATGCCCTCAGTCAAAACAGGTGGGGGCCCACCACCACCACTCACAGAGGCTGTAGAGATGCCCTCAGTCAAAACAGGTGGGGGCCCACCACCACCACTCACAGAGGCTGTAGAGATGCCCTCAGTCAAAACAGGCTGGGGCCCACCACCACCACTCACAGAGGCTGTAGAGATGCCCTCAGTCAAAACAGGCTGGGGCCCACCACCACCACTCACAGAGGCTGTAGAGATGCCCTCAGTCAAAACAGACTGGGGCCCACCACCACCACTCACAGAGGCTGTAGAGATGCCCTCAGTCAAAACAGGCTGGGGCCCACCACCACCACTCACAGAGGCTGTAGAGATGCCCTCAGTCAAAACAGGCTGGGGCCCACCACCACCACTCACAGAGGCTGTAGAGATGCCCTCAGTCAAAACAGGCTGGGGCCCACCACCACCACTCACAGAGACTCTAAAGATGCCATCAGTCAAAACAGGCTGGGGCCCACCACCACCACTCACAGAGGCTGTAGAGATGCCCTCAGTCAAAACAGGCTGGGGCCCACCACCACCACTCACAGAGGCTGTAGAGATGCCCTCAGTCAAAACAGGCTGGGGCCCACCACCACCACTCACAGAGTCTGTACAGATGCCATCAGTCAAAACAGGCTGGGGCCCACCACCACCACTCACAGAGGCTGTAGAGATGCCCTCAGTCAAAACAGGCTGGGGCCCACCACCACCACTCACAGAGGCTGTAGAGATGCCCTCAGTCAAAACAGGCTGGGGCCCACCACCACCACTCACAGAGACTCTAAAGATGCCATCAGTCAAAACAGGCTGGGGCCCACCACCACCACTCACAGAGGCTGTAGAGATGCCCTCAGTCAAAACAGGCTGGGGCCCACCACCACCACTCACAGAGACTCTAAAGATGCCCTCAATCAAAACGATGGGCGACCTATTGCTGAAAGCATCTCTAGAGGAAGCTCATTGTACCCAACCACACCCCAGGACACAAGGGCCTACATGAGAGGGGAGTCATTCAAATTAATGATATAAGCACATTCATCCTTTAGCCAGTGTTAGCTTGGTGACACCCACCCATTCGTCTTAGACTCAAATTGGCACACTGAATTCTTCTTTGATGAGTTTTGTGTGTCTGTGACTGGGGAACACAACAAATGTACAGTAAACGTTTCAGTGCGAGAGTCACGTCTGACAGCCTGACAGACAGTTGCCTTGGAAATATGCTCAGTGTTATAACAAACAAACGAACACAGAAAAATTGCTCCGAACTGAGAGCATGTCCACAATGTGTCATAGGAACAATATGAAAGCTGATAATATTGTTCCGAGGCCTTTACTGACATTTTCAACCGGTCGCTGGCCCAGGCAGTTGTCCCTATATGCTTCAAGGCTGCAACCATTGTGCCAGTGCCGAAGCAGTCAACCGTGTCGAGCCCCACCAGTAGCACTCACCCCCACGATCATAAAGCACTTTGAAAGACGAGTTCGGCCCTCCTTAAGTCCCACCTCGTCCAAACACTGGATCCCTATCAGTTTGCCTACCAATCAAACAGGCCTACACCATCTCCACTGCTTTACACTCTGTCCTGACCCACCCGGACAAAACCACCACCTGTGAGAATGCTACTCATAGACTTTAGCTCAGCATTCAACACTGTCAGCATTCTCCCCCCGTAATTCATACTCTGGATATACACCATGTCTGACACATACAGATGGCAGGTTTCAGTTAAAGAGTAGGACAAACTAAAGGTTAGTTGAATAAAACCTGCTAGCATGCAGGTTAGCTTCACTGAGCATGTTGCCATAGTAACTGACTCAGAAACACTAAACTGGCTCTTTGAAATCGTAAACCCAAAGTTACCATTAACTCTGAGTCAACTAAGTTTTCACTAAACCCGCTTTCTGAACTACACCCAACAGGTATTAAGTTTGTTTTTGAATCCCAAACGTACTACAGGGCAACAAATAAAAAAGGAAAAAATGTATCACTGGCTCCGTTTAGAAAACTGTTTCAATTCAGGATCAGTGTCAGTGTTTAAGGCTGAAAAATGCAACAACGTACATCAATGCCAAGGTAAGAATAAACACCAGAAAACATTGTACACAAACCACAGTCCCAGTATTGTGATATCTAACCTGGAATCCAATTCTAAGATGAGACCCTCTGAAGCCGAGACGCGTCCTCTGAAGCACATCTGAAGCCGTTCCTGGCCCTCCCTCGCTCAACCAGGAAGTGTATGCCGGACCACCTTCCCGTCATACAGGAACACATGCCACCAACAGTGACAGACCCCACAGGCACCTTCGCAGCACCATCCTGACTGCAGTTTGCTTGGTCTCTGGACTCTCCTGCCTTTGTAGGACCTGCACAGAGAGGGAGTGAGGGGCTACAATCAGAAAGAGTTTAATTGGCCATTAGGTTTCACAGCAAACAAGAAATTTGTTCTGTTCGTTGGTGCAACATTCTATACAAAAGGAATAAGGGAAATAAAAACAAACAACAGAAAGGGTTATACTGCAGCTGACTGGCTTGACACTTTTTTGTGGTCAACTAATCTTCAAATCCTGGTCCACCAGATTATGGGAACTCCAGTCTTTCATTTCGGTCATCTTCTAAATAAATGTATAAGTTGGCTGTAGACGGTGAAAACAAATACCCAGCCCCAAGGTAAAACCTGGGTGTTAATGGCTCAATGTGGTAAATGTCTTCATCTTTTTGGTGTGATTTTACAATGCATTTGTAGCAAAGTTGCCAAAGATTTCATCACTAATTACCAATACAGAAGAAAAAATTAAATATTATTGTTGTTCATGTTTGGGTATTCACATGAGACCATAGCATAAAACACCATTCTAATAAAACACATTCTAGGCAAAGGCAATCAAAGAATGCAGCTTTGATTAACAGGTAGTATGTTAGATACAACACACACACACGTTTGGCTGACACCATCTAATTATCATATTGTAGGGAGATACGGAAAGAAAATTAGGAAACGTTGGTAAAGTTTGGCACACTACCTCAACCTTGTATGTAACGTGGTTACTGCTGGGATAATTAACCTCTTAATTGCAATTAAAATGATGAGACCTATAACTTTGCTACCAGTAACATTTCTTGTCAGGATTTGTTTTAGCAGGCTCGCCTGACATCATCAGAACAGAGATAGTCCACTCTAGAGACCTCTCATGAATAGTGATTGGGCGATATCCAGCAAAGGTGCAACATGGGAACATGGCATGGTTCCAAAATAGCACTCACCACAGTGGCTTCCATCTCCCTCTCTGTGCTTGACTGCCATAGCTGACTGTTCAAGTTCCACCCCCATATTACCTTAATGACAAGGAAATACAGAAATTAATGAATACAGAAATAAAAGACTAAGGTAACAGGACACAAATAAATTAAGAAATGAATGATCAAGGAAATAAATTAATAGGGAATTGAATACTGAAATGAATAATTAGGAAAATACATATTCGTGTCACAAATATTAATTTCTGTGTACATTTACTTGCATATATATTTGCGAACTGGTCGATATAATAGGTAGGCTAAACTATTTTAGTACTGAAGGATAGTAGATTTAGCAGTCCATCAGGTTGCCACAGGTTGGTGTTTTCTCTGTCTGGTAGGTCTGCTTGGCTTGTTGGTTGAAATTTATTTTTGGAAAAGTTCTAAGATGTCAGTGTACACTTTGGAATTCAATGAGGACGCATGTGTTCTCATTCCTGATTTTAGCAACATAAAGCAGCATCAAAATTGGTACATTAATTATTATTCAAAGCTGACAGTCTGCAAAAGTAATTTGTAAAAGGCTGAAGCAAAATATGACTGTTTACAACAGCACTATGCTGGCTACTGTTGATCTATTTAATCAAACAGCATTAAACATTGTTATAGTCCAACATATTTACAGAATATTGCTGCACCTACCAAATTAATAAAACTTTTATTGTTCTACTGCAAATGTATTTGAAAATAAACTAAAGGGAAGTAAAATAACATGAAACAACCAAAAAACATAAAAAGCTAGTTACTTGATACTGCCATCTGTATCAAAGAATAACGCCACTACAGAGTAACATGGTTATGTATGTATAACTATGTCTCTCATACTACGTTCATTCTAATATGCAGCCTGGCAAAAAACAAACCCAGCTCAAGACAGAAACATTTGGGTTTTTTCTATTACAGGTTTCAATATGAAATGTTAGGGTAATGCCTGATTAGAATCTTCAGCAAGTGAAATTAAATACAGAATGAACTATTGATGTTAAATGTACCTAATATCATGCAGGTGAAGGTTTGACGCACTGTTGGCGCGTCACATGGAACAGCCACAATTCATAAAACCACCAAACAGCACAAACAAACTAGGGTTGCACCCACCATGGACCACATCAGCAGTAATGTGTGAATCCTAATTTTTCTTCAAATCTTTCCAGCGATCTGGTTGTACTGAATCACTGCTCTGGAAGATGACTTCAAGTGAATCACTGTTGTGCAAGAGAAAAATCACATTCAGGCAGCCGGGAAGTCGAAAGGAAAACTCATCACAAATGCCTGTCAGCAGAAAAACAGCTAAATGAGTCAACAGTGTCAAAGGAACTATATTTGGGCCACCAGTACAAAAAGCTATTTCTATACTGCCAAATGCACAATTTGCCAAATAAATCTGTCAACTCACTGATGACTTACAGCTAATCACCACAGACATCAACTCAGACTTGTAGAGGTGAGAATTGTGGCTGACAACACATGCTAATGATGCTAGACCTACTTAAGCTCCAGCCATCACCACAGCCTCCATCACATCCACAGCCCAGAACCAGAGCTACAGGAAGAACCTCAGTTAACAACCAAACCAATTCTGAAACAGGTGGTGTTCCCTGGGGTATGAACCAGAGTGCTTTAGTCTCAACAGGAAACTAGTATGAATGTATGATAGCACTTGTTTGCAGACTAAGATAAGTGCATGCTCCTTAACTTAAAACAAATCCAGCACGCACAGTGAATTAGATAACTTTATGCTTACTGTTCATTCCAGCCTACTACATTACATTTTATAATATTATTTTGTAAAGACTGAATCACTTGGTTATTGTTGGAAAAAATAAATAAGGTTAACATTACCATTTCCGTGTGTTCTATGCTGGATCATTAACCTGAGCGTTATTACTGTAAACAT
Source organism: Esox lucius (assembly GCF_011004845.1). Taxonomy (NCBI): domain Eukaryota; kingdom Metazoa; phylum Chordata; class Actinopteri; order Esociformes; family Esocidae; genus Esox; species Esox lucius. Next base: position 22,376,854 of record NC_047591.1, read on the forward strand.
CATGATATATGGAATTAAGAGGTTGGACAAAAATATCACATGAATCAGTGATTCAAAAGCTCAAAACAAGTAATAAATAACTACTGAATGATTGTAGTGAATCGAACAGTCCATGGCGAGACCACAGGAGTTAGCATAAGTTTCCCAACCCATTGCCTATCTGACCTGCTACGGACAGTACTCTCCAGTGCAGACCTGGGCAAGATACGGCCCCCGGGCCCCGTTGAGTCATTCTATCCGGCCCGCGATACATCCAAAACGTTTAAAATACAAAATAAAAAATACCTGACGAGGTCTGCAGACTGTTACTTTATTTACTGTTGCATTTTTATTTTCAAATGAAAAGTCCCATGGCATTCCCAGTAATATGTACAGCATTATCACACTGTCTGTTTAAAACAACTAAGTTGAAACAAGGTATTTGCGTTGCTATGATACGTAGGGCCCGGCACCACAATCCACGCGCGGAAGTTATCATTTGAACGTTCTATACGCAATTGATAACTAGCGATCTCTGGAAATGAGCCTAAGAAAAGTTGATAACGAAAGCAGGCTATTTAAAAAACTATTGACAGGAAAATATTTGCAGATGTCGCAGGTAAAGCAACTTGCTTAATATGTTAAGCTAACGTCACAGTTTTTGAAGAGCACACTTTTCAGAGGCACTTCCAGAGCAAGCATGCAGCGAAATACATAAACTGTCACACGATGCTACAATTCAATAAGCCCAGGCCCAGATGCAGCATCACTGAACATCTTGCTGCAGTACCGCACACTTCAACAGAACCCCACACTGCTTCAACAAAAATTACTCCTGACTTCACCTCACTTAAATATAATATGCAAGTTAAGAGTTAGCTACGTTGTGTGTTTTTTAGGCATCTTGGTTAAAAAAGTAATCTGGCCCACGATGCTCTCTGGCATTTTCAGTGTGACCCCCAAGTGAAAAATATTACCCACCCCTGCTCTAGTGGAAATAAACTAATACGACTGTTTTCCCCAGTTTTTACAAAATTCAAACACGCATTAGTCATGAATCCACCGACCATCGTGTTTGTTAACCGCGTCACAAAATCTAAGGTGATAAGAACAGTTTGCCTCTTGCTTCTGAAACAATCCATTAAGGTTCAACGGCATTTTCCAACTTGGAACTCAAACTGCTGACAGTGACAATATTCGACTCGGACAGACACGAGGTGGCTATAAATCCACCATCTTAACGATAGGTGACAAGCAAACTTGCTAGCTAGCTCCCGTTAAGTAGGCTATGTTAGGTAACTGCTTCACAACACAATTTAACTTGAAATTACAAGTAACCTCCGAAACACCCGATGAGCTTTAACGGCATTACCAACTAATTAGTCAAACTGCTTGCAACATCTGAATGAAAAACAATATAGAACGTGAAAATATCGTCTTTACTAGCAGCGAGAAGGTAGCAAGTTAACTAGTTAGGACCCATTATTAGCATGTTAGCTAGCTAACTGCGCCACAATCTGCTTTGATACACTTTAACAATTACAATAACATGTTGTTGGTCTTAATCAGCACTTTGACTTCATTTTTCATAACCTTTCATGAAACACTTACCAATTGCTTACAAGGAAATTCTAACTGCTGCAATTGCTTCTCGTTAGTCAATCAAGTAAAAATATCTGAATCACTAACAGGGTTGCCAATTCAGATCAATCACAGCCGATTGTATTTTGTTTTTGCAACCGTACCTAAAAATCCACCCGCCCAAGCCCCCACTGTAATTAAAAATAGCCTTAATTTGTGAGGGAAACTTCCCCACCTAGGGGCACACTGATTACCCATGCAGGGACAAATATATGATGCAAGTCCACCCATCATGTTTAATTTGTCCGGCAGCGTCAATCAGCGGCTGAAATGATTGGCACAAAATCCGTGATATTTTAACAATTACAGATCCAAATAATTATTTTTCTTTAAATCCCGTTTGTCTGACAGCCAATGTCCCTTCGTTGCTCTAGCAAAACACCGCTGGTAATGCAGATTACGGTAACGGCTTAAATGAGTTGATCCACCTGTTTCTGCTGAACACAGTAATACCGGTTTTTTTTTTTTGCGTCTAGCACATACATAACTGAATCAGGACGCACATGAAGAAATTCAGTCACCCCCCTGTGATTATGGATTAGTAAAAAAAAATAACGATAACCCACATAACACAAAGTAACATCAAGTTAACAATTTCCGATCTTGGAGTATAATCATGTTGGAGGCTATTTTATGTTAAATTAATTCATGCTAATGATGGGTTTTTGCACTAGTGCTGATTCTCATCTTTTGCACTTCTCAAATACATATATACTACATATAATAGCCTACAATCCGCGGCCAACTTAATTAAAACAAAAAATATTTATAGTCAAGTTTTTCACGGTATGAAAGTTTGGTCGATAATAATGAAAATAATAAAATACTATGGTTTCAGTGTCAATATGTTCGCTGTCCCCACAGCAAAACATCCTGGCTTACAGTCACGTGTCCATTAGTTTGGGTAGTTTGATGAACTGGGTCACGTGTTACAGAACCATGGCCAAAAATCCTTCAAGGATCCCAATGGCAAATATGTTCCTTGAGAGAACATACGTTTATTCTCAGGCTCTACGTTAAACCGGGTGAGCGAAGTGAACGTGCAAACGTGGTTAAGCTCAATAGCGCCACCATGTGCTTCGTGGCCACTTCAGAGGTGGACCGGTGAACTGCTGAAACCACTAATAATTTTCTCTGACATAAAACTGAAGCCGCGTTTTTAAAAAGTATCTTATTTTCTTGTACTTCTTAATAAACTCTTCAGGAGATATTTCCCATTGATTCAATGTATCAGTGTGTAAAAACTTGGAAACAGTCATTGCAGACAGCACAGATATTGCATAGGTCATCAAAATGATTAGATACTCACCTACCAGTAGTAAATCATTCAATTTGAATTATTTGTTGTTTTTTTCATTACGAAGAGGGAAATGTCACTGCAAAGATCCAGTAATATTTGAGAAATGTATTTTGTGAATCATAGAGGATTCTTGTGTGTCCAGGAAATGGTTCCAGCTGTATTCCACATCCACAGTGACTGAGGAGTTAGGATCAAAATGAATATGAAAATGTAAAATGATATGGGAAAACCTGCCTCAGTCGTATGAAAACCTAACTATGGGATAACATTTTTGGTTTTGTTGTGTTTTCCTGTGTGCTTCAAAAAAAATATGAAGTTTGCATATTATTAATTACTCCCATGCAAATGTTTTGAGTCCTTAAGTCCATGTCCATTACGTGGAAGTGGAACATACCCCTTTATTCCACTAGAGGGCAATATATTATCACTTTTCATTGGGAATGTCTAATGCTTCCAGTGCATTCGGAAAGTATTTACAGACCTCTTTACGAGTTTGTAGTGTAATAGACTTAAATTGAAATTGGTTAAATATATATTTAGCAATCTATCTATACACAGTACCTAATGATAACAATATTAAAACACGTTTTTATAAATCGGCGCCAATTTATTGAAAATGAAATATGTAAGTAGTGCTTTGTAGGTTTAGCAGTAACACCTTGGAATGAGATTTTAACAAAAAGCCAGCTTATTCTATAATATGATTGTCCTGAAAAGTAACTTAACTGCAAAAAAGGGTAGGCTGTATAATATAAATCAAAGCAACATTTGTGCTTTAACAATTTTATTCCAAAGTTATTTCTATTTAACAATGGAAAACAAAAATATATTTTCCTCACACCGTGCGTTTATTTAGCTCTGCTTCCTGGCAACACGGATCCTACACACACCAACTTCTGCACCTTGGATAGGATTGTTTGCAGATATGATATCAAATCGCATGTGTCGGAATTAATAAATAACAGTGGGGCAACGGACAAAAATTGCTATTGCCTCAGAGGCCATCAATGTGCACGAGTGATCATCTCGTGCACCAACCTCTGCCAGCCAAGGGGTCGGATTTGAATCACAAAACATATATTACCATTCAGTACACAGTGATCCACAGCTCCCAATCATTTCATGATTGGTTTATCGTATTTTCCAGGTCGTGCGTGTCGGCAATGCATACTTATTGTGTTTTTTGTATTTAAGTTTGAACTTTTAGGCTATGTTCGGTCTATTCTTATCCAGACCAATAACTCCCCCCAGGCTGTCCAGCTATTTGCACGTGGCTGTATAGTGGGACACCCTATGATTGAATCAGCCAATTGGAAGTGCGCTCACCTGATTGCAGATCTGAAAATAGTGCGACAACAGGAGGTCATTTGGATCGCGCGTGAAGGAGAACGAGCATACACGCTTGTGGGAGCTGCACGAATAGCTTATATCCCAACATTGACCAACCTGATTCTCTTCAGTGGATGACAGAGGCTGCAAAAATGACAGCGAAAAGTAAAACCGTCACACTTGAAAGACGCGCAGGTGATTTAACGGCATTGTACTGTATGCATGACTGGATGGTTGTGCTGGTGTTGGCTGTTATTGCCATATTGACTGTATGGGCTGGACTCATAATATACGAATATATACAGACAATAAGAGGCAAAAGAAGAAAAGGGGATGTTGTTGATACTATCCAGGAAACTGAAAAGGAGGAAAAGGACAACACCAACGAAGAAAACGAATCTGTCGCGTCAACAGGTACATCTGATATTTATTTTCTGATTTGTGCTTCAGTGGAGCGTAATGTGTACCATCCGCAGCAGCATTTGTTATTTGTTTTTGTGCTATAAACGCGAGGACCTCCATGTTAGAATCCGGTACAGTAATGACTACGAACACACGTGTGCGCAGGTCTCCTTGATGTAAGCGTGAACCTACGAGATTGAAAATTGGAATCTTTAGCGTATTTTACCAACAAAGCCCAAGGGTAATGTGAAAATCAAATAAGCTCTCCGTTACCTGTAATTACATTTCAACTGTCTAAGATTTATGATATTACTGTAAGGGTCCTCGTTGAGTATTCGCTTAACTAAAAAAAAGAGATCTCGGGAGTTTCTATTGGACAATACAATTTGCCTGTGAACAGAATCTGTAAGGGTTACTTGGCGGTGTCCATTTAAATATTTTCAGGGGATTATTATTATTTTAATTTTTTGAATTAGTAGGCTGAATAAGTAGGTTTTATGACTGTTTTGGGCTGTCATGTTGCCATTTGCAAACCTTTATGTGATTGACTTCCAATCAAATGTTCTTCTAGGGTAGTTTAAAGAATAACCGAAGACTAATTTCAAATTGGCCTACCTCTGTTTGCAGATCGGTCAAAGTTTTAATTTCTCCTCCATTCCCCAATGTCTTATCCATTTGGATCCATGGCAAATACTTGTGCAAGTTAGTGGAGCACGACGAAGTCCGATATTTGCTGCTGACCATGCCTCCCTGTGTGATGCTGGCCAATTTGCTTTGTTCATTTGGCTCCAGCAATAGACAAGCCACAGACAATGCTATCAGCTAGAGCGGGGAGGTTGTTCTGGTGGGGGATGCTGACGATGAACTGGGGACTCGAAGTATAACATTTGTTTATATTTTTTGTCTCTGTATTCCTCTACTTTGGATTTAAAATGATACATTGTTTGTTGTGGTTAGGTGCATACTGGCAGCTTTATTTCAGGCTATTTCCTTCCATATCAGAAGAACCATTTGGAAATTACAGCACATTTGGTACATTGTCTGACAGTACCAGTACTCTGGTCAATCCTTAAGCCTATCCTGGCCAATTATTCATTTCAATTCCCTGTCGCCAATAACTACAACAAATTACAAAATACCCTCTAACTTAACATCAATTCCCTTACCTGGTTAAATCTAACACCTATACATTTGGATCAAACGCATTCTAGTTATAAAAGTATTTTTATCAGTGTTTTACTTTCTAATCTGGCTATTTTGAATCTCTTCCAGAGGAGAGCGAAGTGGTGTCAGGCACCCTGAAAAGCTGGGAGGAAGATGGGTGGAAGAAGGAGCCAATAGAATGCATGCCCCCCAAAAATGGGAATGAACAAACCATTGAGGAAATCCCTACAACCAATGAAGATGAAGAACCCATTGGGGAAATCCCAGTAACCAGCGAGGACGTAGAACAAATTTCCACCAACCCAACAATAACCAATGAGGATGTAGGCGGAATTGAGGATATTCTGACAATGCCTCATGTGGACCTTTTATGTGGAACGCAGAAGCGCCTACTAGAATGTCCAGGTGATTATTCAACGGTCTGTTCCAATGAAAACCTCACTGACATATTGACTGACAATGACCTCCAAGAACCTGGTGATTTGTTTGATAGAAAGACCAAGGAAACAGAAAATCAACCCGCCCATTTTGGTGATGTGGAGACTGATCAGTTCAAACCCCTAGATATCGAGATGGCCAGCCATGTGGCCGCTAAAGTATTTAGTGACGTGGACCTTACTGAAGCCCTGCCTGAACATCGGTGTAAAGCGGAGATGGCAGGAGTTAAATGTCCCGGAGTGATGACCGGCCCTGATGCCAAGGAAGCTCCAGAAGAGACCGCGGCGATGACATTGACCTTTACAGACGTTGACAAAAATCTGCCTGATGATTTATGTGTCACAGAGATGGAGGAAATAAAATATCCAGAAGATATGACCAGTTGTGTTGTCTTTGCCAACCAGCCTCAAGATGAGAAGTTGATGTCATTCAGTGACACTGGACTTCAGTCAGAAATAGAATGTGTGGATTACAATAGACACTGCAATGTTGCTGTTGCCAATGCCCTGGAAACCAGAAATCTACCTGAACTGGGCTCAACTGACATACTAAAAGAACCGGAACATTTGTTGAATATGGAGGAGGAAGTAAAATGTCAAGATCATGCATATTGCCCGTCAGATGACACAGAGAATGAAGAACCTGTGTATGTCGTGGAGAACAAGGAAGAGGGAGTAGAATGTCCATTTGATGAGCAAATCTATCAAAATCCAGAACATCTCGGTGAAAATCACCTCGAGTCTGACCCTGGCCTCCAAGAACCTCACAATGTATGCCATGAGGAAACGCCAGAAGTAGAATTCATAGGTGCTAACACGGACAACGTGGTGGAGGCCATAGAAGATGTACTTGAAGTTGAACCTGCAGTGACATTGAGTGACCACGACCTCCAAGAACCTGACAATTTATGTGAAGCTGTAAAGGCAGAAGCACCATGCCCCGTCCGACGTTTGGATGTGACTACACCTGTTGGCTTGGCCATCGAGTCTCAGGAAGAGAGTCATGATGGTACGTTGCCTGATGCTGAAAAGGGGCCTGGTATGAAGGTAGAGGATGTAGAATGCCCAGAAGTCGGACTTAGGAAGGCGGTTTCTGAAATGGCTTCTGTAAATGACGACGTGGTGATTGGCTGTGCAGTTGAAGGGTTTATGGAGGCCGGAGACGGAGACATCGTTTCTAAGAAGGAGGTAGAGCGTGAAGATGAAGAGAGCGTGGACCGACTGATCGAAGAGAGCTATGGGAAAGTTGAAATAAACATCATGGAAGCCACAATGGACTGCAATGAATGGATGGCTGTCAGTGGCACTGACACCCAGAAACACACCGACTCCATTGAGTTCCTCGGTGAGATGGAGCAGCGTCAGCCAATAGACCCTCCGGATGACCTGGCTGACTCATCCAAGGTCAGAGAAGCAAGAATCCCACTGGAATCTCTACTTGGAGACCTGCATGGCAAAAAGATGGCCGCCACGCTTCCCATCAAACTCGAGACCGTAACCTTGAGGTTCTGCATCCACTACCACACCCACTCCCCTCAGCAGGAACTGGCTGTGACCGGCAACCAGCCGGAGCTGGGGAGCTGGAAGGGCTTTGTTCCTCTGGAGCGAGGCCCGGATGGATTCTGGGTCAGTTCAGTTCTGCTGCCTGTGGAGAGGCAGGTGGAATGGAAGTTTGTGCTGGTGGAGGACGGCTTGATCAAACGCTGGGAGGAGTGTGTGAATAGGTGCCTGGAGACCGGCAGTGGCGGGGAGGAGGTGATGCTTCATAAGTGGTGGGGCTGTCTCTGAAGAAGTCTCACTTGTCTTAAACCGGTTGAATCCATGCTGTTTCTGCAAAAACATTTTCATCCAACCGTAAATTTACACAGATTTTCACTGTTACTGATTTCAAGGCTAGATGTAAAACGGTCAGTGACTATTGGTTTACCTCTAAGGGAATAGCACAAGGGGTCCTTCCAATGTCCATTCTGTCGTCAGGACGGCCTAATTTGAACCTCACTCTTCCCTAATTGGTACGGAATATGCAAATAATCTGGATTCCTCCAGACAGTCTCTTGAAGACCAGGGTGTTCATTGAAAGTTCCCGGAATGCTGCCACCCTAATTTGTCTACACTTAACGAGGTGTTGGGTTAGTTTGTGCACTAGTCACCTAATTATTTTTAATCCACTGATTAATCTGTGTGTGATTATAATCTGGCAATGCAAAATGCACATATCACTTTTCAATGGAGCGCCTGAAGAAATATGATCACTTCAAATTGTATTTCTAGCGGAGTGTGTGCTTCCTACTTTGGACAACTCTAATCAGTATTTGTGGTGTGGCATTATAACAATGATCACAGCAGTAATGTTATCCAGGTATTTTACATGTTTTAGTGCCTTGTGATTGTGAAATGGGCTGTTTGTATTGACTGAAAATTGTCTGGTGTACTCTTATGTGCGACACAATATACACGTGTCAGTGAGTTATGCAAAAGATGTCTTGTCACTGTTTGGGATGCTGCTAAATATATATGGAGTTTTTAATGTGTTTTTGTTTTTCCATAGCTGTAAAAAAAAAAAATATTTAGATCTGGAATCCAGTTAAATCACTCTTGCTTGAAATATTTTAATGGAATCAAGTTTTATCTACTCTTATTTACCTTTGAGACTTTGATAAAAGGTTTATCAGTAGTTAATTCAGCACATGTTTTTCTGTTCCTGTAATGTTGACTCACAACAGACCTAGTGTTCTATTTTGTTTCATTTCTCAATTTATTTTTTATGTACTGTTCTAACCTTCAGTAAAAATAAAGGATTGAAGTCTTGTTTGCACAGTTTTGTTTTTGTTGTAATTATGTGCATTTATTATTTAATAAACCCATTTATTTGATGCAGTTGCCTGTTATTTAATCTTCATAGATTTGGGTGCTTGATTCAATACACATCACCAAAGTTGGATTGAATGCTATCGTGAAATGTAACCATATACTTCTGATTGAGACGATCAATGCAACATTGATCTAGAAACTATGTCCTAGAATTTCAAGTACACTGTAGGACTAAACGTCTGTGTACTAAGATTTGTCTAGGCCCCTGGTTACTCTATGTACTGCAGTGCTTATTTTGGCAGCTACTGAATTTCAGTCATTTCTGTTAGGTATTCATTAAACTTCAATGTGCACCCTTTGCAAGTTGGAACACATTTATTATTGATATAATAAAATTTAAAAACTGCAATGACTCAAGTCAGACTGTCATTAAGTCAGCATTTTTGTTCATGTTAACTTTAATTTTCATAATGTACACATTCAAGTTATGTCCAACTATATTATGCTCATTAGCCAGAGTTTGTGGGAAGATAAATTCTGCCTAAACTTTCTTTTTTTTAAATAAAGAGGCTTTTTTTTTTTGGAAGCTCCTCATGGCAATGTTTCAGAAATAAGTCAAAGTATTTTTTTGGAATGTATTCTGGCATTCAAAAGCTTCATTAAAATATTTCAAAAATTATGTATAGTGCTATATACCAGTTGGGTGTATATTATTGTAATGTCTTGTTCAGTTGTATATTAATATTCTTGCAGGACAGTGGAAGAAGTTCAAAAGGAGAGGGATCATGAAGGATTTATTAGAACATGTTACTGTGTTCTATTAACCCTTTGGCGCGTACGATCACACCAGTGTGATCAATCTAGAGTGGTCCCTGGAGCGTACGATCACACCGGTGTGATTAGAACGTCATGTTTAGAACGCACCATTAGCATACCTAGCTACAAGTAACGTAACAATGGCTGGTAAAACCGCGCTATTATTTACTCACATTTAGCTCAAACAGTGTTTATAAGTTTATTTCCTGATTGTAATTGTTTCAAGACCATACTATGATATTAACCAGGTAGAAAGCATTCAAATCGGGACAAGAAGTGTTAGTTACGTACCAACAGACAGCCAACACTAATGCACAAAAACGAATTATATTAGCGACTACTACCGATCAAAACCATTGCAAAAACTTTCTAGAAGTTACGTTCCCCGTTGTATGCATTTTATATAGTTTATTCATTTTCACTGCATTGAATAACTGGTCACGATTTGTTAGCTAGCGGGCAGCTGACGTTTGCTAGCGGTTAGCTGACGTTTTCTAGCTAGCTACAGTAATAAATCAACCAACTTTTGTAGCTCTTAGAATTCGAGTCAACGAGAGAAGCTTGCAATGCAATGCATGTAGTGTTCCTTACCTAGCAAGGTGACTGTTCAAAGGCTGGCATGAGTTCAAATGCTGCAGAGTATCGAAGTCACGTGCAAAAAAACTCACGCTGGGGGGTCGGTAAGGAATATTTGAAACTCACGCGTGAAAAGGTTAATATTCCACACAGTGACGAAACCGAACAGATGTATAATCTTCTCTTTCCAGTCCTGGACAGAAAATAGCTTTTTACTTCCACAGTTTTGTCCTCTATGTGTATAGAACAATTAACTAGCAGGTAGGCCAGAGCTGCCTACTCCTGTTTTTTCTACACATTATTTTAGTAGGTGAGTATGCTATGAACAGTTTCTTGTTTACAGCAATGACCTGGTCGCAAATAGTGGCAACTGTCTTGCTCAGGGACAGAATTAAAGGGATTTTCTCTTTGTCAGCTCAAGGATTAGAACCAGTGACCCTTTGTTTATTGGCCCGCAGTTCCGCCACTTGGTAAACTTGGGAGTTGTCCACACTGAAGAGGACTCCAGCATTTAAGGGGTGCTTTATCATCTCGATCTTTGAAAGAGACAGGCACAGACAGTATGAATGATTTATCCTTGCTCTGTTGAGTAAGTGGCTGCATATTTTGCCATGCTCCCCCCCCTCATTCACTACCCCTTCAAACATTACAATTTTTGTTCAAGCCTTAGACTGGCACAGATTAAATTAAAGTCATCATTAAACAGAAAACAACTAAATTAGGTGTTGGGGAAGGTTTTGGGACAGAGCAGAGGGTTGTATTCCTCCTTGCCGATGACTACAATCCATATTTGTGGTGTGGCATTATAACGATAATGATCACAGCAGTAATCTATTGTTATTTAGTGCCTTGTGATAAACTATATTTAATTTACATTATCTGGATAGCTGTTTAATTGAATGGCATAAACAAGAATTTGCTGATCTGATTGTGCTGAATGTAAATGTGATGAATACAAAATGTATCTTTTAAATGTATTCCTATTTGGCAGGTTCTATACAGACAGAAAAGGTATATCAAGGCCAGACTATTTATGATTAACAGACAATTTTAGGGAGTTGGGAACTTCAAACCTGTATGAGCTTCAATGTCTTCATTGAGCCTGGCGCTCAAACAACAGGAATGGATAGAAATATCATCCATCATAACTAGGACAAAGAAAAACCTGAGTTTAGGGCACAGGAGGCCAGCTGAGAGGAAAGCTCAAAATAATTTCTGGAATGGAGTAAATGAAATGGAATCAAACACCTGTGATTGATGGGTTTTGACGCTGTTCCACTGATTCCATTCCAGCTATTACTACAAACTTGTCCTTCCCTATTAAGGTGCAACCACCTTCCCGTGGTTCAGGGCTTGTTGCGGTACCATGAGAGAGTCCTGTCCATAGTCCGCTGACCAAGCAGAGCTACAGCAAAAGGTGATCTGATCGCAGCAGTGTTGAAAGAATTTCAGGGCTTTTCGAAACAAGTTCAGTGACCCAGTGGGGATTGGCCTACATTATCTTAAAAACCCAAACATCGCTGTCTTACTGAAGAAACGTCTAAACTTCCACAAATAGCTGTTGGCACCTTCATTAGTAAATAAAGTAGAATGCATTTAATACAAATCTGTCATGATTGCTAACAGAAGCCACCTGCGACAAGGTGACCATGACAACTAATTTGGCTTGCCTACCTGTAGTGGACCAAAACATAAGTAAATACCATCAATATTATTGAATACTCAACCATTCAGGTAAATATATCTGCTGCCAGATGCAACATTTGATGTGTTTTGAACAGTCAAATTAAATTAATGTTGACTGTCCCAAGCTATTCCATGTTATTAAAATATGTTTCAGAGATGGTACACCCAATTAAATGTGTCTACTAAATAACAAGCTCCTGACAAGGTCAATCAGATCCGATAGTTCAGGGCTACAAGAGAATTGTGAAACTGTATGGGTCCCAAAAGAGAGGGGTTAAGAGATGCTGGCTGTTTTCTCCCCTCAATGGTGACAATAATCCTATATTTAGGCAGGGCACTTCACTGAGTTAACCTAGTTGACAGAGATTAGTGTTGATTCAGTGCCATGACCGAAGTTGTAACGCTGAGTCACGAGCCCCGTTTAAAACTGGAGCTAATGTATCCTGATATGTCCCACATTCTGAAGTGCAAAGAATTGAAATATGCATTGTGATTTCACTGTAATCTGATCTTAAAAATGTAAACAGACGAAATCAGGCCAAGATCATCAGCATGATACAAAATGGGCAGGACTAGATCACGTGACCCTCACATGAAGAAGCAGTGACACTTGGGTTACGTTCAATAAAGTGCATCGTAGCAAAACACTTGAAAACAGGTTAGAAAAGAATCAGCAAGTCTAGGAAATCCCTCCCAGATGCAGTACCTTTTTTTTCTCAATTCTATAAACACAACCCTATCTTTGATATTTGATACTCTTTCCCCAGACAGACTAACAAGGAGCCTGGAACGCCACATGGCCGTGTTATTGCCTTCTGGACAGGCTGACATCTAAGAGGAGGAACTCATCCCGACCCTTCTAGGATATCCAACCAGAAAGAAAATACTTAAAGTACGAACTTTGCCAAAAGAAAGGAACTCACAAAATGTAGATAAGGAGCTTTCATGTGGCTAGATGGGACAAACAGCTCATCAGTGCATGCCAGGTTGAATAATATACATGCCATTTTGAAAATGCTTTATCCCAAAGAGACTTACAGTCACGCATAAACATGTACATTTCTCTTAATTGTCTCTCTCTCTCTCTATGTCTTTCTCCCTCTCATTTCTCTCTCTCCTATTAATAAAACACTCCACTGCTTGTACTCTCTCTGATATTGCTATGTCTACCATTGACCTTCAGTGGGAACAGTCTATAAAAGTGTCGTGGCTTGGAGAAAGTTAGAGAGAAAGGGTCCATATTCCATTCCAAGTCGATGTCTTCCATTAAATGTAATGGCTTAACATCCGGTCTTAGCCATACTAAATAGCTGACAAATGCCATATCTGATCAAGCTGAACAGACATATGTGATACTGTTCTGGCGCCGGCATGTGGGTTCCCGTCCATCTCTGACACAGTTAAATCCAAAGTGACCTCTGAGCGGGACATCTCTGTTTCCCTGCAGAGAACACGCTGCTACGATGTGTCAATATCCCATAATAGAACAAAGTCTGGATTATTTCTTATAAATTGCACTTTTTGGGGCACATAGAAATAACACACAATGTGGTAAGAAACAGGCAGTGTTGGTATTTTGGGGTGCATTCATTACATTGAGTTGGGCTTCACTTGGTAAGTTTTCTGTTTTTTATGAAGTCCAGTTTGGAGGATTCCCCTGAATCAGGACAAAATAAGCAAGAAATATGGATTCCTTCACCCAGGATTTCTGAAGAAACCAGGGAATTAATCAAAGTTTAACTAGAGTTGTGCAACCCTAGTGTTAATGTAACAAGGAATTGATTTATTACTCACCCAGACAGAGACACTAATGGATTACCAGTGATGGATCCACTCCATTGGCACACCTTCAGTACAGTCAATATTTATGACCACCCAGAAGGAGCGTGTCCAATCACTCCCCCAGCATGGAAAACCCGGCCCCAGGAACAGGCCGGCAAAAAGCGCCTGGGGGCTGGCTGCCCTTCTCTGGGGTCATGCAAATGTTTCCAACAAAAATGCAAGTACTCAAATGCAGTAAGTGCTGTCAAAGTTTATAAAATCTGGGTTATTCAATTAAATACTATAGGCTCTTTCAAATCTAAACCAGCATTATATTGATTTGTGGTCATATTTACTGACACAGGGGTTTGGGTTCTACCGACCAGTGGTTCCCTAAGCTTTCATCTATTACCAAAATGTAGCTCTAACTGGAGTACCCCTGGAGTTCTCCAGGGAGTACCCCAAAATGTGTATTATAGAGCGCCACTTGGCCTGTGCTCTGGTGTTGACACAAAGCCTACGCAACAGAGAGGACCTGGTTGAGAACCATCGCTGCACCGTATACCACAAATGCTATGTGGGAGACCCCAGGGCAAAGAAACGCTTTCACTAGTCAGTGGACACAGGACGAATCGTGTAAATAAAGACACCTAAGTGGAAACTAAATGCTCAGATGTTGCAATTGTGGTAGACTGGTACTACTAGTATTTCATGGGGGCTGACATGATATTTTCAAAGAATATTCCATTTGTTTGCATACAACATTCCTGGATCGGGTTTAGTTCTGTCTGGTACATGGTACTAATGCACCATGGCTGTCCTTTGAGTTACTCAACATCGCCACCCTCTGGTCATCAGTGAACAGACCGTGAGAAGAGCCTTGCAAGTAGACAGAATGACAAATGCGTTAATAACACTGTAATAACGTTATAATAATTGTTCATAACATATTTCTGGAAAAAGCATGTGTTATTAACGTAATTTTTTAATTTGGAATTTTATATATTTTTAATTTACGGTAAGGTTGTGAGAATATTAAAATAAATAGATAAAATTAGCTTCTTCTGGTAACATTTATATTTTTTATGTAATACAATGAAGATAGTTTTTAAGAAGATTTACACACCTTTTTTGCATGTTGTGTTACATTCATTGTTTTACTACCCTGGGGTCCTGTATTATTTACTTGTATTGTTTTGGCACAGACTTTGCTACTAAAAATAACTGATATTTGTCTGCTGACAATATTCTGTGTTTTGGATTGTATTTATTCCTATTTTATTTATTTAAATTCTGATTATCAATTGATGATCATTCTTTTTGCCACCACCTTGGGTGTTAGATAAATGTAGTAATAGTAGCAGTATTATTATTTATATTCCTCTAATTATTATATTTTACCATCAACATCATATATTCCACCAGCGGCAAATTCCTATTGTTATAAATCATTGACACGCTGTGATTTCATGAAGATGCCTCAACAGAATGCAGATGTATAGACGGAACCCAGGACATGTTGTTCATTTGCACAATATTACAATTTCATAAGTCTTCCATCACTCTGTTCTCTTTAAAAAAAAAACATTCCTGAAACGCAAACCCTAATCCTAAAAACTAACCGTAACTATAACCTTAACCTTAACCTGAGCCTAAACCTAACTCCAATAACCGTTATCCATAAACCTAACCCCTATGCTGGAAATCACATTTTTCCTGATAGGGACCAGCAAAAAAAAAACATGACAGATTTTTCAGGTTTTGCCATCTCCACACGCACAGATAGACATGGATCACTCACACACAAACACTTTGTACATACAAATAATGAAAATATTCCCTTTTCCTCCTTGCTAATTCAGCCCAGCTGTAGTGAAAAGATGGACAGAGTGCTTAATGGCATAATTCACAGGTCAACATTCTTTTAATTTCACCACTTGGCCGTCTAAAAAAAAAAATATTGAAAACATACTTGTCTTGATTCCTCCCACTTGATAAAATATCCAAGAGCCAATTAAAACATTCCTAAAATTGACATAGAAAATTCACTGTGGGAGCTCTCCAATCCCAGATTATTTACCCTACTTGATGATTTGATGAGATATCCACTCCACTCATTCCCTGAATCCCACCCCTGAACTTTTGAACAGTAACAAAATATAAAGTTGGAGCGCTGGTGCCAGCATGGAGGGGTCAAGGGTTGACCCAATTACATTTTATCTCATCCCCTATTCTGAACATCCTGTAAATATATACTGCCTTATCCCCTATTCCTTCTGAACAACCTGTAAATATATACTGCCTTATCCCCTATTCCTTCTGAACAACCTGTAAATATATACTGCCTTATCCCCTATTCCTTCTGAACATCCTGTAAATATATACTACCTTATCCCCTATTCCTTCTGAACATCCTGTAAATATATACTGCCTTATCCCCTATTCCTTCTGAACATCCTGTAAATATATACTGCCTTATCCCCTATTCCTTCTGAACAACCTGTAAATATATACTGCCTTATCCCCTATTCCTTCTGAACAACCTGTAAATATATACTGCCTTATCCCCTATTCCTTCTGAACAACCTGTAAATATATACTGCCTTATCCCCTATTCCTTCTGAACAACCTGTAAATATATACTGCCTTATCCCCTATTCCTTCTGAACAACCTGTAAATATATATTACCTTATCCCCTATTCCTTCTGAACATCCTGTAAATATATACTGCTTTAGCCCCTATTCCCTCCCTGACACACCTCACACACACTAGTTTTACTATACATGGGAGGACTTTTTGGGGCATCACAGTTGATTAAAAAATGATATTTTCTAACCGTAACCATAACCCCTAAAACCCTGTTATAACCCTAACCTTAACCCTGTTATAACCCTAACCTTAACCCTGAGCCTAAACTACGTGACGACCGGCAAGATGTCCTTTGCGAGTCCTGATTTGCCACGGGTTAATATGTTATTGAGGTCATCTGGACCTGACAAGTGTAGTGGTCCACACGCACGCGCACGCATGCACGCACACACACACACTTGTTTTTCTATTTTTGGTGGGAGCCAAAACAAAGTTCCCTATCTCCTAACTCTAAAGCAATGCATTGTGGATAAGAGCAGCCCCTAGTCGTGATATATTGGCCATAAACCACACCCCCTTGTGACTTATTGCGTAAGTACATGCTGCATAGTTTCTGTCTGAATCCCAGCCCAATGTACTTATCAATAATATAATTGCTGTCAAAGGATATCTCATAGTCCTTAAGCACTGTTAGTCCCTGTGTGATATCTGAGTCAATTGTTTAAATTATACTTCCATGTCCACATAACAATGGAATGAATGCACGCTAGAGTACACACACTCCCTCTGGAAAATGATGCAATGTGTGAATTGTGATAGCCTGAAATTGTCGTCGCCTACCTAGAGATCACACCTGTCTGACTGACCTCAATAAGACCGAAATGACTTCAGGGAGAATTAGAGAGAAAACAATCTTCTTCATCATGATAAGATGGTCATTATTAATGTTGGATCAGGTATCAGGTACAATCAGACTACTACTTTAAATCGAGCCCATCTCAACAGGTATACTTACAAACCGTGAAAGGACTCCTTACAAAAAAATAAAATGTACACATATGGAAGCTGTAACCTTTCATTATTGTATTTACCCCTAACCTGATTGCCTCGGAATTTCGATGAAGTAATCTGTATATCGTAGACTGTAGAATGCCATGTTTGCGCGTCCCAATTTGGTTATGCATGAAAACGAAATAAGCCATGGACTAAAGCACGTACTGTAAGTCGTTTTGTGTCTGCACCGACTCAACTGAGATATACTTTTTTTTTAAGCGAGCCGGGTATTTGAGTGAATTCCTCTCCACACATGCGCACTAGCCAACTTTATCAATCGCCCGTGAGAGGAAAGGTGGGGGGTGCAACTTTGCATCCATGAAAATGGAATGGGGAGGTTCGCCAGACCGCATCTAGGGGACATGATGAAGCCGACTTGATCCATCAGATTTCTATATCTAAAAGTTTTTTTTTTTGCCAATCACCGTAGACGTTTCCACATAATCAGCCTGGGTGAATCAAGTTTCTAACTTTGCTGCGCAAAACGTTTTTCTGACAGGGCAAATTGAGCCGATCACGCTGTAAACCAGGTCGCTGGTGCGGGAAGAGCGCTCATTCTCCCCGACCAGTGGATTGTAGCAAATTCTATTGTGATGCTAAAATGAAGTCGGAAGAGGGAGAGGGCTGACAAACGATGAAAAGTGAGACTATCCACAGGAGTTTTTGTCTGTTTTCAGTATAAACATTCTTTCGTTACTTCCAGATTGTCTAGTTTTCATAACTTGTTGCCGACTGTTGGAAAGAAGTAAAACTTGTTTCAATAGCTGCGGCTAGAGTGTTGGAACAGCATGTTTCAGTCGTTGGCTAATATTCGGTAATCCCAGGAAATTATTTATATGTTAGGAGTGCACATTTCCCTCTCAGCACCGGCTGCGGACGATTTTAAGAGAAAGGGGAAAAGAAGAGAAAAATAGTTGACACAATTTTTTCGTCTTCATTTCCCCCTATGCTTTGGGTCTGGTTGAATGAACAGGACCGACTCACCAGGCAACCGCCGCGGTGCTAGTGATTATGGATAGCGGTCTGTCCAGCTACAGCACCGTCATATACCGAGGGAACACGCTCTTTCTGGAGGCTCGTCTCCTGGGTGGAGCGCCTTGGGGCTTTCAGCTCAAAGGAGGTCTAGAACATGGAGAGGAATTAATCATATCGAAGGTATGTATGTGTATGTGTGTGTGTGTGTGTGCGCAAGCGCGTCTCAGGTGTAAATCCAACCACAAACCTGTTCCTGTTCCCTAAGTTGTTACGTAGTAAAATCAGGCCTGTTGCTTTTAACACAGCTGTCATAATTGAGCGGAAAAGAAGGGCCCCTGAGGGCAACATTGTTACTAACACCAGGACAGCTACATTGTTATGGTGATACATATGTGTCTATGTATGTTTCTATTTGTGGCGTTTCTGTTACGATTCCATTTTTATAGAACAGATTGTTGCCTTTTTGTATAAGACTGTATTCAGTCTACAGTACATGCTACAACATGTACCAATAAATCCAGTAGTGATCAACTACTCGTCAACTGTATAAAGTATAAAAATACAATGAATGGGGTGGGGGTACATTCCACTTCCAAACATCTTCAAATTTCACCAACGTCTTCACCCGGTGAATAAATCTGGACAAAACACAGTTGACACAAGGTGCCATTCGGTTTCATCTCATTTCATCCTGACCCGGTGTTGAAGAATGGGCCTTTTATTCACCATCATGCCTGGTTCCCCGGTAAACCTCTCCGGTGGAGCAGGACAAAAGTATGTTGGCTAATCTGAGGTCTCATGATTGGCACAATCTCCTCTTAAATGTGTCGGCTACTGTTCGGACAACAAGGCCGCCCGAGGGCCTTTTACAAAGTGTTTACATCAAATTATTCAAATATTTGTCTCATGCGATTTCTCACCAGGGGATGTTTCCTCCATGTTGGATGAGGTGTTCTGTCATGGATGACAGAAAGGATGGGTGGGAAAGTGTTCTGTCTTGCTGAGGGGTGTGGAGATAGCTCGGCTTTGGGCCGATGGAAAACAGATGAGAATCTTGGAGGCTTGTCAATGTTGAGCTACACCAACATAGTAGCACTAACACTTAAAAAAAAAACGATTCAAAAGGATGTTTACGCAGCAAATGTACCGTAAACACCATTCTATTCCTGCGCAGACATTTATGAGAATTATTTTTCACATATCGCTGTGACAAAACGAAATGAAAACGCAAAGACAACTTAATTCTTTAGTCCTTTAAAACATTCTGTTTGTTGTGTGTAATGGCCTGGAAACAGTGTTATGACAGTGTGACATTCAGAGCTAAAGTGGATTATTTCAAACTCTTTCCTAGGTGTTATAACAGGTCTTATGTGCTCTGCTCCACAATGTCACATGACTTGGATTTGAACCTTCATTCAAAGCTTTGTCATCTTTCCTCCTATTAAACCAGATGGCCCAGCGCCAGACCTGAGATAAATCAAATGGGGGGGGGGGGCGGGTGTAATTCTTCTTTCTAGAGATACTAAAATGCAACATAAACATTTGCTGTTGCACAACTGCATATAATACAGCAACTTAGACTGTGACACTTTAAGACGCTCTTTACACAGGATGTTTCATAAACAGAACCTTACGGGAGCAAGCCAACCTGACTTTGCTAGGACATCATCTCCACTCCGGAGAGACGCGAACCGGTCCACGAAGAACCTGTCGTGATACATTTCATTCTCGCACTTTGCCGTCATCAACGAAGTGCATTGGTGTTTTTCCACATCATTTGACTCCCTTCTCCTTCAAAGAAGACAACACTGATTTGACCTATGTGTCCGTGTGTTGGAGGGAAAAGGAATGCTAAGGGGTTCTTCTGTGTTTAGTCTGTGTTACATTACACTTCCTGGTTCCCCTCAGAGGTCTCTGTGTAGGCTTTCAATGGCTTATTCATTCAGACTGGGCATGCCACAATTTCATTTCAGCCCACTGAAATGAAACCAACTTCCTTCTATTAGTATTTGGTTAGTTACGGTTTCAGCAGGTCAATGGAAAAACCCTATTGTTCTTGTTTCAGTTCATTATTCAAAATTAAATTTTTCTTCTCTCATTTACTTTAAAAAAACGGAAACTTATGCACTGTGTTCCACATGCCGCATGTGAAATACCATTAGAGAACTGTACATGAAATACAGGTTTAAAGTGCATTTCTCAAACATGTAGTGTTGTTTAATTACTCACTTCTGGGTTGATTCAATCGGATCGGCCTGACTGACTTTGGACGGAAGACTTCAACCCCTCAGGCTTCACCAGCCCTGTGAAGGGGGTTAGTCACTGAGATTGCGCTTCCATTGGAGTCCCAAACGACACTCATACACCCTACGGGCTTGGTCCATAGAAGCACACTATGTCGGGGAAAGGGTCTAATTTGGGTTGCTTTCCCTCTTCTTTCCTTGGCCAGTGTTCTGTTCTCCGGGAACAGCTGGAGGCCCATTTCTAACACTGGACAGTAGACAGCATGGACCAGATTCCAGCATGGATACAGAACTACCGGGCCACCAGAACAGTGGATGGCATGGCAGGCATTCTCTCATTCCCGCCGCCAGTGTCCATACTTAGTTTGGTTCATAATAACTGCAAATGTATGATAGCTGTTCCATTAAAGTAAGGGGCCAGGGTTTCCAGATGTGTGTAAAATATAAGCAATATCTAATTACAGTCCTGCCTTCCCTAATGGTGCGATTGTCCCCAGCGCTGCGTTGTATTTCAGCCTCTCCGGGGTTCATGTTGTGGTTAGAGAATACCAACAGTGCCTGAAAGGGAACATAACTCAGTGTCCAGACCGGCGAGTTTGATGGAAGAAACAGGGAGGCGTTGCCATGTCACACTCTAGCGATTCCTTGAGGCGGGTTGGACACATGCAAGCAAATGGTATTTGTAAGCCCAGGGAACGCTCTCCTCCGAGCGCATTGGTTCTGGATTAAGATGGAAAATGGCCTGCTGGAACCTGCTACATGAAATGTCCCTATCATGTGCCTGTCCACCTGGTGCCGTTACAGCCGGCCTCCCCCGGCGCCGTTACAGCCGGCCTCCCCCGGCGCCCGTTACAGCCGGCCTCCCCCGGCGCCCGTTACAGCCGGCCTCCCCCGGCGCCCGTTACAGCCGGCCTCCCCCGGCGCCCGTTACAGCCGGCCTCCCCCGGCGCCCGTTACAGCCGGCCTCCCCCGGCGCCCGTTACAGCCGGCCTCCCCCGGCGCCCGTTACAGCCGGCCTCCCCCGGCGCCCATTACATTCGGCCTCTGAAGGTAACTCCACCATTAGGATGAATTGACTCCAGAGAGGTTATAGGGACGGTCTGACGTGTTTACACTGTGAATCATCATCTTGTGTTGTAAAGCTTGTTTCCAACACACCCTGTTAACTAAACAGTAGTACCATGCGCCCTGGTGAATGGGAGAACTATATGTTACTAACAGCAGCTGCTTTTATAAAAGGGCTCTGTGGGACGTGTGGTAGAGAGGGCGGGTGGGAAAGGGGGGAGATAGAGAGAGAGAAAGAGAGAGAAAGTGGATAAGGGGTGTGGCTACGTCGGAAATGGTTGTCTGGCGTAGGATGGCGTAGCTCAAATGTTACTGAACGTTCTGTTAGTGATTCACACTAATATGACTGACCACAACCACTCTCACACACTAATCTGACTGACCACAACCAGTCTCACACACTAATCTGACTGACCACAACCAGTCTCACACACTAATCTGACTGACCACAACCAGTCTCACACACTAATCTGACTGACCACAACCACTGTCCCCACAACCAGTGTCCCATGGATCAACAGGTCTGCCAGTGCAGGCCCACAAAGCCATGCTAGCTGGACACTCTACAGAAAGGTCCGGGAGAACCTGGACACACAGAACCCTGACAAGGCCAGAAGGAATGGTGGTGTGGTGCGGTTGTTGTCAGAGGCAGATAGTGCTCTGCTGGAGGTCCAGCTGATGTTCTGTCCATTCCCGGTCAGCTTGAATCAGCGGATTTCAACATACTAAGGCATCAAGCCTCCATCCAGGTCTATATCAGTCTACAGCCTTCCAGCCTCCCACACAACCTCTTATAAAACAGAGTTAGATACCAGAATGTAGCCCAGGGTTCTGGCTTGGGTCCGATAGGGTGGGGGTGGGGGGGGGGGGACAAGGGGAGGGGGGAAGGACAGAGAAAAGAAAGAGGAATGTGAGCAACGGAATTTGCAGCAAGGGGTTGTTTAGTCTGAAAGGCAACAAAAGGAGAGAAGGAGAAATAGAGAAAGAAACAAACCCCGAAAAACAAATGTTCAAACCCCAAAAAAGGACCCTAGTCCTTTTATTGACTATTTATCGAAGCTCCACATTGTTGTCGTTACATTAAGGTTCTGTCTTACTGAACTTCGACCTGCTGAGAGGACAGTTAAGTGCACAGCAGCCTCCCAAATGACCCAGTCTTACAAATCCCAGGCAAAGGCAGTGTACTAAATAGTGGATAGGTGTCCATTTGGGAGCTGAGCCAAGTTGATGGGCTAATCTTCAGAGTTCTGGCAGCACATCTGTCGTTGAAAAAGGTCCCTTTCAGAAGTGTGCGTCCTAAATGGCAGCCTGTTCTCTACTTAGCGCACTGGTCTGAACGAGGGCCCATAGGACCCGGGTCCAAAGTAGGGCACTGTATCGAGAACAGCGGACCACTGACGACTTCCGTTGACTCAGACCCTTTTCTGTGGACCTGGACTTTTTACAGGGTGACAACGTCTGCCTGCTCGTCCGATTATTCAATGAGATTTCAAGTCCTTTTGTTGTACTCTGTCTGAGGGCGCGTTCATCCCGGGAAGACTAGGTTTTAGGCGACTTGAATGGCAGTGGGTCTGCTATTGTCGCAGATTAGGCGAATCAAAGTCGTGTGCGACATGTTTTTTGCGATGGGTCTATTATTTATGCTGTCGTTGACCCAGGTCTGTTGTAGATGCAATCTGGGGACTCTAGGCCTGTTCAGTGTCTCCTTGGGGAATGGGTTTAATGTTACCTCCTCCACATGTTTCCTGTCACCACTACTTCAGTATATGAGCAGACAGGGCTGATCCCGAACATTAGGACATAATTTGGGGCGACACTTCCTGTGCTTTGGTGTCATGTGACTCTGGTGAATAGATCACAGTCCTCACTAATCACACATCTCTGTTTCCCCTAATCATACCCCTCTGTCTCCCCTAATCATACCTCTCTGTCTTCACTAATCATACCCCTCTGTCTTCTGTAATCATACATCTCTGTCTTCTCTAATCATAGGCACTGAAATAACTGGAGGATGTAGACCTAATCTTTCTGAAATGACTGGGGCATGTAGACCTAATCTTTCTGAAATGACTGGAGTATTTTTTTCTAATCTTTTGAAATTACTGGAACACATAGACCTTATGTTTTTTAAATGACTAGAGCATATAGTCCTAAGCTTTCTGAAACCACTGAAGCACATAGAGCTAAGCTTCCTAAAATGACTGAAGCACATAAACCTAATCTTTCTGAAATTACCAGAGCATGTAGACCCTGTTATTTTGAAATGAATGAAGCACGTAAAACTAAGCTTTCTGAAATTACGGGGCAACTTAGACCTAAGCTTTCTGAAATGACTGGACAACTAAGATCTAAGCTTTCTGAAATGACTGGACAACTAAGACCTAAGCTTTCTGAAATGACTGGACAACTAAAACCTAAGCTTTCTGAAATGACTGGACAACTAAGACCTAAGCTTTCTGAAATGACTGGACAACTAAAACCTAAGCTTTCTGAAATGACTGGACAACTAAGACCTAAGCTTTCTGAAATGACTGGACAACTAAGACCTAAGCTTTCTGAAATGACTGGACAACTAAGACCTACGCTTCTTCTTCTTCCAGGTTGAGGGAGGTGGGAAGGCAGACCTGTTGGAACACCCCCTGTTGCCAGGCGACCAGGTGGTCATCATTAACGACGTGGAGCTCAGTGGATTCAGGCAGGAAGCCATCTCACTGGTTAAAGGATCCTACAAGATCCTCAGACTCACCATCCGCAGGTAATAATATCGCTAATTAATTTAATTATTCTACAGTCCTCTGCCAGTCTGCCTGCCTTTCTGTCTGTCCATTTCTCTGTTCTTCTCATTCCCCTGTTCCTCAATCGTGCTCCCTCTCTGTCATGTGACAACGTCGAGGTCAAGGGCTGCTATTGTACCCCCCCTCCACATGCTTCATATCATACCGTCCTGATGTCAATAGCGGTCATGCTTCAGCCCTCACAGATAACAGGGCCAGGCGTCCATTGCAGTGGTCTAGTCTGAGGGTGGGCATGTGCCTGCAAAGGTGTAGGTGTGTGTGTGTGTGTGTGTGTGTGTGGGGGCGGCTCATTGGGGTGAGTGGACTTGGGGGGGGGGGGACAGGATCATGGCTCACTTGCCAGGTTCATTGGTAATCTGTGCCACAATGGTCCTGTGATATGGTTCACATACTGCAGAGCTGAGGGGGAAAAGAGGGTCTCATTCTGCCACCGCTCCACCTCTCTGAACGACCCGCCCGCTTCACGGACAGCCGGTGCTCATTTACATCCCATGTCTGGCTATGCTTCCGGGTCGTTCTGGGTCATTCTGGCTCAGGGTGACAAAATTCAGGCCCGTGCCAATATTTTCTGACTCGCCCGGTGTGTCAAAATCTGTCTAACGTTAAAGCCGCAGAGGACAAGCTGCAATACACTCAGCTTCCAACAGAGGGCACATTCCTCAGGAACAGTCATCTGGGTGTGACAGAGAGAGAGAGGGAGGGAGGGAGGGAGGGAGGGAGGGAGGGAGGGAGGGAGGGAGGGAGGGAGGGAGGTGAGAGGAAGACAGAATGCTGCTCTACTCTTGTGACCTGGTCAGTAGTAATGGTAGTGGCTGTTATAAAAAAGTGGCTAAGACCCTAGTTTGGTAGGTGGAGGAGAAATAGGACAACAGCATTACAGTGCCCTCCTATCACACTGCTTGGAGACAGGAGAGAGAGGGAGAGAGAGATGGAGAGAGAGATGGAGAGAGAGAGGGAGAGAAAGAGGGGGAGAAAGAGGGAGAGAGAGGGAGAGAGAGATGGAGAGAGAGAGGGATGTGGATAGATGAGGATGGTAGTAGGCATTGAGAATCTGTATTGTTGTCAAGGAGCCCTCTGGAAGCACAGATAGCAGTCCATGACTCAGTAGGTCAACTGTCCTGGTCCCCGCTAGGCTCTGTCTGGCTAACCCTCCCTCACGGACACCACCTCTCCTTCTCCAGTAAGTCTGAATCTGGTCCCAGAAAATGATGGGTTGGCCCAGAGCCAGAATACACACAGGTAAAGCAATATTAGAAAGTGTGTTATTGGCTTTTTTAGTCTGACGTGTAATTGGCTTTCCCAGCCAGTCAGCCAGCCATCCAGCCAGCCAGGCAGTGTGTCTATAGTATAATCCAGGGGGTTGTTCAGACATAATTTGTTTTAAGCCAATGCAATTTTACACATTTCTCAATGGCGCAATGGAGAAATGTTGGCAGCTTAAAAGTGAATGTCCTGCTTTCCACCACACACACTCACGACACAGGCTAGCCACACCGTCGGCTGTACTTTATAGGGAACGGGATGCCACTGGAGATGCAGACTCACTGTTCCGGTTGCAACCGGCCTGAGGGTCTTTCCTGCTGGTCCCTGGCCGGATGCACTCAGACCCGCCTCTTCTTCTGCCTGATAAAAGGCCATAATGGCAGCCGTTGTCCCACACCTGCTGCTGTCTCACACACTGAGCTACCTGGGTCTCCAGTTCCCCTGCCTGAGAAAGGACTCACTCTTTTTTTCTATATCTCTTTGTCTCCGTGTGTGTCTGACTCCCTCTCACCCCCCCCCCCCTCCTCTCTGGTACGGTCTGAGGGGGATGGGAAGGCGAAAGCGGTAGAATAGCAGGATGCTCATTTGCATCCAGGTCCAGGGTTCATGAAGAGAGAGATTAGAGAGGAAAAAAGAGAGGCAGAGATACAGAGGCAGAGATATAGAGAGGTAGTGATCAAAAGACAGAGGCAGAAATATAAGAGAGGTGGTGACAGAGAGAGAGGCAGAGGCAGAGCCATAGAGGTAGAGACAGAAAGACAGAGGCAGAGATATAGAGAGGTAGTGATGGAAACACAGAGGCAGAAATATAAGAGAGGTGGTGACAGAGAGAGGCAGAGGCAAAGCCATAGAGGTAGAGACAGAAAGACAGAGGCAGAGATATAGAGAGGTAGTGATGGAAACACATAGGCAGAAGGAAGGACAAAGCATCCCTGCCCATCTGTTTAGTGTAGCAGTGTGTGGAGATGTTAGCCATTCTGGGCAGCGTGGTGTTGACTGAACAAACACCTCACCTGGGTGTCTGTGTAGTGCAGGAGTGGTCGGGTAGTGTAGCACTGGCATGACTGGGCAAACATCTGAGTCTCGGAGAGTGGAGACTTTTGGACAATGAATCACACTGAAGGACCTCGCGGGTGACTGGCTGGCTGAATGGAAGCCTGACAAACTGACTGGCTGGCTTGCTGACTGGCCACTCCACCAGAGGGTGTGACCAGTCTGCATCCTGCTAGCGAACCCTGTGAGAAGGCCGGCCGTAGATGCTTTGAGGAGACTCGCCCGAGGAGCAGTTGAGGAGACTAGACCGAGGAGCAGTTGAGGAGACTAGACCGAGGAGCAGTTGAGGAGACTAGACCGAGGAGCAGTTGAGGAGACTAGACCGAGGAGCAGTTGAGGAGACTAGACCGAGGAGCAGTTGAGGAGACTAGACCGAGGAGCAGTTGCATAATCTTAGACTTTGGACACAGCAGCTAAAGGAGGAAGCGAGCAAAACAAATAGTCTGTACAGAGTACAGTCGTGGATTTGGGCTGATCGCGGCCTCATGCAAACCTGTTGAGCTAATGAGCACTACACTGCAGATACACAGATCGATCTATCTTGAAGGAACACAACAGAGGGAGTAGTTTGTACTGGTGTCCTAAGAGAAAGGACTACAGTGACTTAACACTGGCTTTTCCGAGGAGAAACGACATTTCCCATGAGCACTAGGTGTAGGACACCAGAGGATGGATAAGAAGCCAAATGTCAGTAGTGATTCTGACAGGTATGTGTCTGTTCTCTATGCGTCTGTCCATATGCCTGCCTGTAACAAGCTGTAGACAAAGGATTTGGTTCCTTCAAGAAGAAACATCTGTAACCGTCTTTAAATGGAGGGCAAGGTGGTAGATGTAGAGTTTGTGCCTCTGCCCAAGGTTAACCAACTGGATTTCATTTTGATTTAGAGTTATTTTAAACATTCACATCACTGTTTTACCTAAACCTCTTTTGAATCATCCATCAGTTTGCTCTAAATTATGTTTTCACCAATGTCTCTGGGTCCAAATGAGATGGACTCAGGTTTAATCGGACAATCAAAATGTCTATCTCTGCCTAATACTTGTGAACAGCTCTTAGTAAAAACTCTGCTGCGACTTGAACAAACATTCTAAACAGACATTATGATGGCTATCCGTCGCTAGGTGGATACTGCCAGAACAGACAAAAAAGGCAGCTTTCAAATAACACTGTCTACACGTGGCAAAACGATGCGAGCTTTCTGCAATGTAACGACTGCAGTCAGGCCTCTGGTTAGACTATCGCTTTGCTCAAGTCACCAAGAAGTTTCAAGATTTAAAGAGCTGACAAAGAAAAAATATATTTGTTGTTCTGCCCTTGAGCAATGCAGTTAGCCCAACTTGCTCTCTTGGCGCTAAATAGGTCCTTACTGCAAAGTGAAATGTTTAAATTTGCATAAACACGTTTGGGAAGACAACCTTCCCTATAGACATGAATGCAACCATGACTGCGTTAGAGACAACGACTCCCACAGTGCACCCTACCCATTCCTTTGAGTTTGGGTTAAAAGCAGAAACCATATTTATTTTGGACCTTGTGTTCAATTGGAGAACATTATTGTAATCCTTTCATCTTTTCAGTTATACTGCCATATAACCAGAGTTTATGGAAAAGTAACTCCTAATAGCCAATGTTTGTACATGAAATCACCATTGAATGCCTATCTTGCTTGTTTGACATGTTGAGCAAACAGCTGTGTGTATGCTAATTCCTCTCAGAAAAAAAAGAAAGAAAATGAAATCCCTAGATTGCCTGTTGTGTCGAGCCGGTTCAGAGTAAAACAGATAAAGAACAAAGTTTGTCCAAACCTTCTTTCATGAACCAGGGGTATTGGAGCGTTGACTACACACACACAGAGATACGTCTGTATAAATAGCTTAGAAAACATGAACCTCAAAAACCTCTGCGAGTCCGTAAGGAGTAGAAGCTGAGAAGCACCAGACCAAGTCATCCTTGTTGCATTGCATCATGGTTAGGGGTTTTATTCTCACATGCTCTCTTTCTCTTTGTCCACCCTCAGTGGTCAGTCTCAGTGGTCAGGTATGCTGCAAATGTGTACTATTTGCTTAGGCCAAGGTAACATTCCAATTTGCTGGTTATTCCCCCCAAGTGTGTCAAATAATTCACTTTTAGTTTTCTCATTATTTGGTTGGGACTAACTGGGTTGTACCCCTGGCTACATCTGTGGGGTCTGTTTGGGGTTGTGAACAGAGCCCTAAAACCAGTTAGCTTAGGAGGTTCTTTATGTTTATACCTCTTTATATTAAGGCTTTACTATGAAAGTTTTGAGAATTGCTTTGCTTTAGGTGGGTGTGACATGCCATTTCTGGAGTTTTATAATTATTATACAATTATAACTGTAATTCTGTACTGCAGGCACTGGGGGCTTTATGTTGTTCTGTAAGAATTCATCAACAAAATTAGGCATACAGAGTCTCAATTTATTAAATTATCGGTATGTGGATCCTACAGCTAGAACCACAGAGGGCAGTAGGTTTTATAACTGATTTTTTCACAAATGATAAATGCCAATGTTGGGCCAATGGGGCCGATTATGAAGCCCATTCCAAGACCAGTAGCGAAAACAGCGGAGTGAGAAGGGATCCAGCGACGTTTCCTTTAGTTCGGCGGTTACCGATAGGCTGTGGATAAAACTAGGTCATTCCCGGCTCTGGCTGCAGAACGCAGGAACACATGGAGAGCTAACTGCTACCTCCCTCCAGTCCAATGTGACACTCAGGAATGCTGTAAATATTTAACAATGCTTGGCGGTACTGCTGCTGAGGTGCCAAATGTCTCCGCCTGCCACCTGTCATTATTCTCTCTTCAGGCCAACACAAAGGACAGCACACACAGTGTCGTTAGCACCAATTCAACCTGGCCCGACTTGACAGGCCCTCATATTCATTTAGTGTCAAGTAGTACCATCCAACCCATGTAATGGCACCACTCATTCGTAGTGTACTTGTCGACTGCTGGGGAGTTTGATATCAGTAAGTAGGCTTTGAAGTAGGCCTGGTACGTTTGGTTTGGCTACTCACATTGCAGACAGTGACTTTACATAAAATCTGTCACCCTGCTTGTTGGTAAATTAACAACCTTTTGTCTGGAAAGGGTTTATAGGGACGTGGTGCAGCCAGGAGCAGGAATGGGACACACACTTGACTGCACACCTGTTATGTTCTCTACCCAGGGGAGATCGATAGGTCTGGACTGGACCGTGTTACACTGACAGGAATGGGCTGGAGACTTAACCCCTGTTTCCTCTGACACTAAAAATTAGGGCACTCCAGCAGTCAGAATTCTCAAATTTGAGATGAGGGGAAATGTTGGCAGGAGCCTCCTAGTTTCACAACTGGTGCCACCCCGATTAGATTTGGATCTTGTGATGCCGTTAATATGCAGTCACCAGCAAAGTACCATTGCTGGATGCTAAAACCTATTTAGCTAGCTATTGTCGTGGTCGCTGTAAGCAATCACATGGACGAACAAAACTGTGGCTGTCAGACATGTTACGAATTATAGCTAAATATGTTAATTTAATTTTGCACAAATGAACTGTAGTATGCCCTTGAATTCTAGCTAGCTAATAATATCCAGTGTCAGCTTGCTAATCAGATTTTAAACTAGCTACTAATGTCAGGTGGCAGGGATTTTAGTTTCCATAATATTAGCCAAGTCGTATTAAAAGCTAGCCTACTTACATCCTAGCAATACTGTTTTTTGTCTGGTTAGTTCACTAGCTAACTACATGATGCCATTTCAAGATATACATGGCTCTGAGGTTTGGCTGTAGTATAGTAGTATTGCGTGTAAACCATTTGACCACTAGATAGAGTTAACTGCATAAAATCAGCAAATACTGCAATGTTGGTTTAACTGATCGTTTGTTTAGAATTGCAGTGTACCAAGGCCCTCCCAAATTCTGACGGAAATTAATTAGCTAGGGATACACACAACCTGACCACAAACGAGAAAATAAGTATTTCAACATATCAGCGGGAAATTTCATATAAAATCATTAAAAAAAAGTGTTTTACTGCTTGTTAAACATTAAGAATGTACATAAACAATGTTTACCTTCTATTATAGTGCTAAATAAAACAGAAACCAGAATTGTTGTTTTATATGTTCACATAGATTGTGAAATCCTTACCCTCACTTTGCTATGGACAGAGAAGTCCACCCCATTGCAATCATCTGAAAAGATGTTGTTGACAAAGAGAAGCCCACGACATATAACCCGGCACCTGAAAATATGTCAGGGACAGAGAAACCCGCGATACTGCCCAGCATCTGAAAAGATGTCAGGGACAGAGAAACCCACGATACTGCCCACCATCTGAAAAGATGTCAGGGACAGAGAAACCCACGATACTGCCCAGCATCTGAAAAGATGTCAGGGACAGAGAAGCCGTGATACTGCCCAGCATCTGAAAAGATGTCAGGGACAGAGAAACCCACGATACTGCCCAGCATCTGAAAAGATGTCAGGGACAGAGAAACCCACGATACTGCCCAGCATCTGAAAAGATGTCAGGGACAGAGAAACCCACGATACTGCCCAGCATCTGAAAAGATGTCAGGGACAGAGAAACCCACGATACTGCCCAGCATCTGAAAAGATGTCAGGGACAGAGAAACCCACGATACTGCCCACCATCTGAAAAGATGTCAGGGACAGAGAAACCCACGATACTGCCCACCATCTGGAAAGATGTCAGGGACAGAGAAACCCACGATACTGCCCACCATCTGGAAAGATGTCAGGGACAGAGAAACCCACGATACTGCCCAGCATCTGAAAAGATGTCAGGGACAGAGAAACCCACGATACTGCCCAGCATCTGAAAAGATGTCAGGGACAGAGAAACCCACGATACTGCCCACCATCTGAAAAGATGTCAGGGACAGAGAAGCCGTGATACTGCCCACCATCTGGAAAGATGTCAGGGACAGAGAAACCCACGATACTGCCCAGCATCTGAAAAGATGTCAGGGACAGAGAAACCCACGATACTGCCCACCATCTGGAAAGATGTCAGGGACAGAGAAACCCACGATACTGCCCACCATCTGAAAAGATGTCAGGGACAGAGAAACCCACGATACTGCCCAGCATCTGAAAAGATGTCAGGGACAGAGAAACCCACGATACTGCCCACCATCTGAAAAGATGTCAGGGACAGAGAAGCTGTGATACTGCCCAGCATCTGAAAAGATGTCAGGGACAGAGAAGCTGTGATACTGCCCACCCTCTGAAAAGATGTCAGGGACAGAGAAACCCACAATACTGCCCACCATCTGAAAAGGTGTCAGGGACAGAGAAGCCGTGATACTGCCCACCATCTGAAAAGATGTCAGGGACAGAGAAACCCGCGATACTGACCATCTGAAAAGACGTCTGCGTAAAGTAAACAAAGGGTGTCCATTGAAAGAGCCCAGCAGGGAGGGTTACTTCTGCTTCACTGAGTGGATGGGGACAGAGCCGCTGGTTGGAGAACTGTCCTTCAGCCTAATTGAGCGAAGGGATCCGAGTTGGACAAGGCCTGGTTGTGTTTGTTCTCTCTTTTCCCTTCATCCTCTCCCTCGTCAGGGGGAGGCGGCCCTCCTGATTTCCATATCTCTGTTCTGTAGAACCTGAAACGTCTTCGCGTTTCCCTGTGTATCTTCTTCAATGTTCGACATGACTTGTTCCACGTATGTTTAAGCAGACAGGGAGTCCGTTGTCTTTTTGTAGTACATTATGGGACGCGTTTTGAATGATCCACCTGGCACCGAAGATCAAAAGATGTTGTTCAATCCTGAATGCCCTGTCCTCAAGGTGTCAGCTTCTTTCTCCTCTACTCTGGCACTCCTGATTATTGAGCCATGCTTTGAGTGAGTGTTTTTGTGAGCAGGTGTAAAATTGGGCAGGTGCTCTCCAGTGCCTCTGTTCCAGCTCAGACAATAGACGTGACGTGTTTGAGACCCAAGTTGCCAATTCACACATGCAAGTTCCATGGAGCATTGTAAAACACCTATCTCACATCCGACAACATCCTCATTTGCTGGTACACCTGTAATCTCACCTGAACAATGATTAACAACGTAAATGACAAGTGAGGTCATTTTGTGTAGCAATGATCCTAAGGTAATGTTTGATTTCTGATCCTTGGACAATGTCTGAATTCTGCAATTTGTAGATAAAGTAACTGCATCACCATCAACACCAAGAACTGTAAGAATTAGGATCGAATGTGTTGCACTGTATGTAATGAATATCTGTTCCATGACATCATAAAGCAATCCAGTTTAATACCAGTGTTTCCGGGTTTCAACATTCCAATCCTCCCTGTTCCATTGTCAACTTGTTAAAGGCGTTTGTGCTATGCAATGGAAAACAAGACCAAGAATGATTGTGAGGAGATTAATTACAAGCCTTTCCTTCTCAGTCTTCTCTTACTCTGTCTCTTCGCCCTTCTCTCTTCTCCCTTTATCCCTCCAATCTTTATTCTCTCCATCCCTGAGTCCCTCCCTTTATTTCTCTTTCAATCACTTCCTCAGTCTCTCCCATCTTTACTTTAGATTTTTATTTTTCCCCTCCTTCCTGAACCCCTGCGTACCACAACTGCTCTCCTCATCTCTCTTCTTTCTCTCCTCCAACTAATTCCCATCACTCTTAACCCTGTCTTGCCATTTTTGTATTGACCTAACCCTTATTTACTATACCGGTTTTAAAAGATCATCACCTATAGACATTTTATTAATTGTCACTACCTGTAGACATGTTAACTACCATTGACCTGTTATTAATTATCCAAACTTATATTGACTCATCACCTATACCTGTTATTAACGATTATCTGGGCCTTTTTCATGAAGAGACAGAGTGTTTCCAATGGTTAGGGATATTTTTGAACACGGTCAGAGGGAAGTAGCTCTCAGCCAGAGCCCGGCAGACACGGGCAAAGCTCATCACTGTCTGTTGAACCTGTGACATCATCACCTATAGGCTCCATCCATTCAGCACTGCAGACTAATGATTGGTTGGGAGGAGGGATGTTATTTGAACTGCCCCGGTCTCTAAAGGTTGCTAAGTGCTTTTGTGTGTGTGTGTGTGTGTGGGGTTAGTAGATGGTGCGAGCATGCAGTCTCGCTTACAGTACAATCAGTCTCTGGCTTTGGTTTCAGTTAGTCAGCTGCCGCTGCTGTATATTCAGTGAGTGTGAATGAGTGAGTGTTTCCACACTGTTGGCAGACATGGATGATTTGGAGGAGTGGAGAGCTTTGACAGGGGCCGGGAGTGTGTTTTTTGCGGTTTGGTCGAGGGGCTAGGCGTGTGTTGCGTCGTGTCAGGAGAGGTCTCCACCTGTTGACTGATATCTGATCCTTCAAGACCAAGGTAAGCAGATCACCTGTGCTCAGTCCATGTAAATAACATGACACTTCTACAGCACCGGAGCCCTGTAAAAATCGGCTACAATTATCCAGATCAGATTCCACTAATGTTATCACGGACAGTGTTTCTTCCCACGTCATACCATATTGAGCAAACGTTTTACACATGACTAAAATAGCAGCTTAACATTGTTTTGGACAAACATTTTCTTTCTTTGACGGTACGGTCTCAGATTTCTCCAGAAGGTACCTCGAAGTCAAAGATCAACTGTGTTTCCTTTACGCTTGAGTCACGTGACTGTCTGGAGTATTTGTTTTGAATAGATTTTGTGTACAGTCTAATGTTTCCCCATATGCAAATGTGTGGCAGGGGCAGTGCTGTGTTTGTAACCTTGGATGATCATCCTTTATAAGGCATTTTTGTCTTTAACGTGCCATTTACTTGCTTTATACAGAGCCTGGGTCTTTTTAGAAAAGGGGAACACTATTGGTTACTGTTACAAATCCACAAGTAATAATTTGCCCATCATTTCCAAATAAGTACATTGGCAGGCATCAGCAAGTGTTTTTTTATTACCGAGTGGCTATTACTGTAAATGGCTAACTGACTGGTATGGGACTGCCTTAGAGGTTATAGTGTTGGGCTGGTAATGAAAGAGTTGCTGGTTCAACTTCCCAGAATACAAGTTGAAATATCTGACAGGCTAGAGTTAGTCGCCTGGTTGCTCGCCTTAGCAAGCAGGAATGTCAATATATCCTTTCTATTTATTTCTATTTCTAATCATAAATGTAGCAGTGTGATGTCACATTAATGAATACTAACAAAATGAATACAAACTTTTGGTTGGGATTGGACTCCTGGTGTCATGTGAACTTTGGGGAGTAGAACGACAAGAAAATACATTTAAAAATCTCACTTCACTCCGAGACAATGTGAATACAGGACATGACCTTTTTCTCATTTACCAACAAGGGGGTGTGAACAGTTTAAACAATTTGGGGACCCATTGGTTGCTAGGTGGGGGAATGTTACTATGCCAATAAATGGCATGTCCATCCGATGGGGTCCTGGGTTTGTAAAAACAACCAACCCCCCCCCCCCCCACTCCCCAGACAGCTGAAACAATGTGTAATTTATTACTCGTCATTTATTTTATTAATAGAATCCATTGTATTTTATTAAATTTTTAGATAAACAAAATGTCTACGTATATAATTGATCTTCTATTCATTCTTACGGAATGTGTAGCATGGCTATACATGATGAAGACTAGAACATGGTCATACCTGGCTATGTTTCATTTTAAATGGAGTCTTTGTGCCCATCTGGAAAATGAACTATTAAAATGTACAGTATATCAAACCATTTAAATGCTGCTGGTTAAGATATACAACACAGCAGGTTAGGATGATTAGTGCAGCTAGTTAAGATATATAACAGCAGGTTAGGATAATTAATGCAGCTAGTTAAGATATATAACAGCAGGTTAGGATAATTAATGCAGCTAGTTAAGATATACAACACAGCAGGTTAGGATAATCGATGCAGCTAGTTAAGATATACAACACAGCAGGTTAGGATAATTAATGGAGCTAGTTAAGATATATAACATAGCAGGTCAGGAGAATTGGAAAACTGTGTCAATACATGTACAGCATCTTTTCGCCTGTTTCCTCACACACTCTTAAGGTGTTTCCCCAAGAGTTTGGATTCTCTGTCATTTGTTGGCTGATTCCCCCTGAGAACCTCCAGGAATGCCAGCCAGCGTCCCGGCACAGAGGGAGGGGGCTGGATACTTGCCTTTCTAGGTCTCTTTGGCCCAGGGAGGTCCAGGGCTGTATGTGTCTCTAGGCCCTCGGCCAAGGCTGCTGTGGTCCGATCCAGCTCAGAACTGTTCCTTTACCTCCAGGCAGCCGTAAGCCTGTGTCGAGGACACACGTTTTAGGGTAATCGCTGCTGAATGTGGGGTTAGCAGCCTTACTTCCTCTGTCCTCTGGCCACAAAACAGAAAACCTGAGAGGTATGATGAACACTGACGTAACAGTTTTATTGAGAAATTAAAGTGGGACCCACCAGAAAGGCCTCCACTACAGTAAGCTCCAAATGACATAACAATTGACTGAAATAGGTCATGCTTAATAATCCCCAGAATGCCTAGTGGTAAAATGTGGTACTGGTTCTTATTGCATTTCACCATTCATTTATTCCATAAGGAATTTTAGAATCGCTTCTAATAAAGCCTGTGTTTCGTTTCGGCTGACTCCGGCTAGGCCTTTTGACAACTGTGTAAATCTCAGGACAGGGTCAGTACATGGTGACATTTTTCAACCTATTTGCTTCGATCAGCTCTACAAAAAAAGATTTCATACATTTTGGCTAAATATGAGCAAAGTCAAATTGTCATATAGTTGACTTTCTAGTTGACTGTATACAAATCACAGACCTTATCTAAAGTGGATCTAGAAAAAACCTATGGAAGAAATAAATGGTGTAACAACCGAAGTTGCCGCAAGGCTTCATGGGAATTTTGACTCATACCACTTCAGTCTATAGAAAACTAAAATAATATTGGAGGAAATGTTGAGATAATTGTACCACGAACACCTGCAATGTGGCCCCTTAATGGGCCCTCTTAATGGGCCCTCTCTGTCTTAATAGCATGTCATCTGAAATGTAGTAACGGATTAAAAGAGGAATGAAAAGAAAGCTTTAAAGCCAGCGAAGTTGCACCTCCTTTCTCTTTGTGTCTGATCCAGACTAAGAATAGAAATCCGTAGAATCCGGAGAAGTCAAACGTGAAAGGGCTGATTCCCATGCTAACTGCAGCGATAGCTAACTGCGAAGATTAGATTTGCAATAGAGACAGGGAGACGGTCGGGTTTGAAGGGGGAGATGAAGGAATGTGTGATGTGTGGAGGAGAGGGTGGGAGGTAGGGAGGGACAGAGTGGAAGGAGAGAGGGAGGGATGGAGGGAGGGAGGGAGGGATGGATGGAGAGGTTAGGTGGAGGTAGCGAATAGATTGCTAAGGTCTGCCAGCTGAGTCATGCCATCAGAATGCCAATGCTAAGTGGTGTGAGAGTGTCAGAGTGTTTGGCTTTCACCCAGCTCCAAACATCCACACCCGCTATCATATCACATGACAGGGGGTCTGTCGGCAGCACGTGGAGGAGAGGCGACAGAGTGACAGATCCCTAAACCCAGGCTAAACTCACGTAGCCGAGA
This sequence comes from Esox lucius, assembly GCF_011004845.1. Lineage (NCBI taxonomy): Eukaryota > Metazoa > Chordata > Actinopteri > Esociformes > Esocidae > Esox > Esox lucius. The sequence continues at coordinate 22,414,396 of NC_047591.1, forward strand.
GATAAACAAGTCTTGGGTGTTGTGGATGCAAGACTAAACTAATGTCAACAGTTTTTTTTTTTTTACAGCCTTTATTCTGAGAATAGTGTTGAGCGTCCTTCCAGGCTAGTTACCGTAACATTTGCTCACCAGCTGCCACAACCACAGCCGGGTTTGGAGTCATTCTAATGGTTTGAAACCAGTTCTTCTCACAAAACCCCCACTGCTGGTGCCTATCCTCCCTGGCATTCTTCAGCCAGAACTACCCTGCCCTCATGCCAATATCCTTAGTTGCTTCTGGAAAGACCCAGGATTTTGTACTGGTATCGTTAGTAGTGATTTATGAAGTGTCTTCTGGAATGTGCACCATTTTGTTTTTGTCTGTTGTTTGTATGCTAGATTCTGATTGGTTACTAATTGTGTGCTGGGTTCTAATTAGTTACGGGCTTCATCGTCCACAATCTCAATGATTGTAGTTTTTCAGACCTCTACCGCTGAAGCAGTCATCCTGCTCCTCATCCTCTTCCTCAGTCTTCAGTTGCCCTCTGTTTCTCTCATTCTTGGTCTCTCGTTCTCTTGTCTTCATCTTCCTGATAACAACATCTATGTCTTTTGTCTGGAGTGTGTCTGTGACATGCTGGAAGTCATTTTGAGGTCATTACTATGCTGGTTCCTTGACAATCCTTGAACCACTTCTCACTCTCCTTCTGCTTTCTCTGCCTATTTAACAGAGTGAGGCAACTATGCATGGAGGAAGTTTGACTTGGGCTCTTTGTCCTTTTTGACCAGAGAAAATATGTTTGCTGATTTAATCCTCCATCCTGGTCCTTTTCTGGCTGTCAGCCCTGCTGAAGAGTACCTAGCTTGGGTTCAACATTATTTTTATCTATTTCAAACTGTAGCTTGCATTAAAGTTGATGTCTAGAAAAGATTTAGCCATGTCAAAGCAACAACAAAGGTTGTTTGTTTGAGTATGCAGTATATTTAACCATAACACCAGGTAGCCTATCTGTTAAGTGTTGTGCCAGAAACTCAAAGGTTGCTAGATCAAATCCCTGACAGGGAGAAAACAATATGTTATGGCCTTGGGTAACAAATGTAATTTCTTTCCGGGCACCAAATGTCATACATCTACAATTTGGAGGGGATGGGTTAAATGTGGGAGTTATATTTTGGTTGCATACATTTGGATATCGTGGGCAGTTGATCACTAAAAATATGTATTAATTTAATTTAAACTTTTCTGTTGGTTGGCTCAAATTGATGGGATCCACAAAGTGATTTCAATGTAAATGTTTTCAATACAAGTTTTTTACATTTTTTATTACTGATTTGGAATTTCAGTTTACTTACTGAATTAGATTGCATTTATTGATCCCAACCTTGTTCCATGACATTAAATAGTATCTGGACTCAAGTCTGAAAGAACATCTCCGTTCTCTAGTTTGACTTTTCCATTCCTGTAACAAGTCAAGCTGGTTTGAGTTTTAAGTGTTTTCATAAGTAGCTGTTACACCTGTTGCACACTGTTAATAACTTGCTTAACAACTAGATGATTCACTTTCCCTGCTCTCAGCATTCCTTAAAGATCATCAGTTCAACCACAATTATTTATTCTCTATTCATCTTCATGTGGCTTCTATCCATTTGAAACCTTTAATGCAAATGCCCTAAATACGATCTCACCATAGCTGTCCTACCAACACAACTGAACTTTACTGACTGTCAGTGAACAGTTGCAGGCCAGCGAGTCAGGAAACGGTCCAACCAGAGAGCGGTAGTCAGGAGGCGGCCCAACCAGAGAGCGGTAGTCAGGAGACGGCCCAACCAGAGAGCGGTAGTCAGGAGACGGCCCAACCAGAGAGCGGTAGTCAGGAGACGGCCCAACCAGAGAGCGGTAGTCAGGAGACGGCCCAACCAGAGAGCGGTAGTCAGGAGACGGCCCAACCAGAGAGCGGTAGTCAGGAGACGGCCCAACCAGAGAGCGGTAGTCAGGAGACGGCCCAACCAGAGAGCGGTAGTCAGGAGACGGCCCAACCAGAGAGCGGTAGTCAGGAGGCGGCCCAACCAGAGAGCGGTAGTCAGGAGGCGGCCCAACCAGAGAGCGGTAGTCAGGTGATGGATGATAAATAACTTTTTGCACACCAGCTGTGATGGTCTTATTATTCCCACAGAGCAAGTGATGATAATACGAGTAAAAGTTGTATTCATTATTTGTATTGCACACACACAGTACAGTATTTATTAATACATCATACAGCTGTGGAAAAAATTAAGAGACCACTGCACCTTTTAATTTTCCTTTACAAAAGTTTTCAGTGAGGAACAGAAGCGTTCAATTTGCAGTGGTCTCTTAATTTTAACCCGTCTGTTCCTCACTCAAAACTTTCCTTTTCGACTTTTTTGGAAAGGAAAGAAAAAGGTGTAGTGGTCTCAAAAAAAAATTCCAGAGCTGAAAACCAGTCTTATACATTTGACCTGAGCTCACTGCGGGAGAGGGCATATTGTATTTTATAAATAAAAAACAAATATCCTAGAAAACTAGATTGGGGCTATTCTATTTGAAATATTCTTGGTCTGATTGTTGTTCTCTTCAAACGGGCCACTTTGGACAAAATAATGTCCTGTTTCAAGATGTTAGTAGAAAGGGTTAGAGAACAATCTCCTGTTTTCCTGGTTCCTTCTAGGTGATGTAATATTGAGGTATTAAACCAGAAGGACAAAATTCATTCTACAGGATTATGATGAAGAAATGTCAACTATATACATGAACAGAAAATGCATATGCCCTGTTTAAGTACATGTTTATTTGTGAAACCTTCTGTGGACATGTTAACACGTTTTTGTTTAACTTTTTTAAACTGTTCAGCTGTTCAATTTATTGATTGAATCTATTGATCATTTAAAACATTAAACATGTTATGCGATCTAAGACATTTGGAAAGCATGTGCCATACTGCCTATTAGGGCAGTATTCTGATTAGCATATGTGTATTGAGTCATTCGAGGTGTGAAACGTATCTAGAAAACCGGTCAGCAATGAGTTAAACTCATAGATCACGAGGCATCTCATTAGCGTCTGATTAGCCTTGCTAACAACTGTACTGCTCTATATGGCCAGTCCTGTTTCTGTTCCACCTTACATTGCATTTCCTACAAGAAATGCAGTCAAAAAAAATTCCCTCGTCCAAATGTTTAAATATATATATATAAATCACGTCAAAACTAGTACAACATATCTAAAACCTGGTGCCTATAATGATACAGACATTTTCATTGGTGTGCTGTGCGCTATCTGAAGTCAGTTACCTAGTACAACTTGACAGCTGCCTGCATCTCCAGTCAAAGTTCATGCTTTATGTCATAAAAGGACATACAGAAGCTGTTGTATTCATGGACCGGTATTGCTCACCTGATCAAATTGAATACATCAGTAACATCTGACCGAGAAATTCCGAAGCCAGTGGATTCACATTTCCACAAGTCGGTATTTTGCTACGTCAGCGAGTGTGCTCTACGGCCCGGGAATCTCCACAAGTGGATGACGTACTGGCTACGTTGGTTTTAAGAGCATTCAAATTGGGCTCATATGGAGACACAAAATAGAGTGAAAATTCCTGACAATTTATTTAATGTCGCGTTAGCTAGCATAGTACAATACTGTACGTATTACCGTAGCATACCGCGTTAACTAGAAACATTCCTATCCTGCTACTGAAGCCACGTCTACCCGAATCGTAGAACCACAACACATTCTCACTGAAATCCATTTGTAATTTCTAAAAAATGTATGGCACTGAGTGGCTTACTGTACACAGTAACTCTTACCTTAAAGGAAGACGTTTAGCTATTGAGGTCCAACGACGTGCTCGACAACGGAACTGGAACTAGCATTGTAAAGTTGTTGAGGATTACTTGCAGACAGTATTTTTTCCCCCGATAACCCGTTGTTTGAGATAAAACCGAGAAATAATGCTAATGTGAAACCGGTTAGAAGACGTTCTTGCATATTCCAGTCCAGCACAGTCCAGAGTCAAGCAAAATCGACGCAATGTTGACACGCCGTCGCTGAGGAACCCTCATCCGTTTTCAGAACTTGAATTTCGAAATCTACTCTTCTTCTAGCTTTGTTTTTTGGGGCATTCAATGTTTCGGAACGGTTTCCTATTCTTGTGTTAGACACGGTTGGACACCAGGACTGCTAGTAGTAATGGGCAGTTTTGATAACACCCCAAAACTCTTCAAATAATACTATAAAGCGATCTCGTCGCATCCAGAACCCGCTCACTTTTTAAAAAAGAAAATGGGACTAGCCCGGGCCTAGCGATCTGTTCCAATGACGTTACAGGGCGGGCCCAACGCCTCGTGCAACGTGTTGAACCCATGTAGGCACAGCTGAGAGGGGACCGCTTTTGGCTCGACAGTGACACTTTTACCAATAGAGGACGAAAATAGCCGCGGAACGCATCTTTTAGCTAGGCCTGGATCTACATTATTGGACACAGTTGACATTTTTGGGTTTCGGGTTTTTTTACCTCACAAAGTGCAGACCCAGAGTACACCAAAACCACCTTCCCTCTGAGCTGCAAGTGGTCATTGAGGTCATGACCACTAAATAAATGATTAGGGACATTTTTAGGTGTGCAGCAGAGTAGTGCATTGCATCACAGTGTGCCACTGTTAAAACAGATAGACAAGAAACCACAGGCTTAGACCACTGCGTCAATCAAGATCTACTGTGTGTAAGTATTAACATGTATGCTCTACTCTGACAGGAGTAAGTCGTGCTGTTCTACCTCACATTGCTCTGACCCACCTCTGCCTTGGCCTGTTTCTCAGGGAGGTCTTCTGTGGTGACATCACACCCCTGACACCGACCCCCTCCAGCCCGTTAACCTCCACTGGGACCCCCTCAGACCCCTGCGGTCCCACAGCAAGCCACGGACCCCCCAGGGAGACACAGGGAGGATCCACCAGAGGAGTAAAACTACGTATCAAAAATAGGTCAGTCCTGGGCCAGGTAGTGAATGCCTCTGTGGGCCAGCTTCCCAGAGAGATTAACCCTCGTCCTGTACTGAAATGCTTTTGAAAGGAGATTCTGTTTGTTTATTCCAGGAACAGGCTTTATTCAGTCCTGTAAACAGACACACTGGCATTCTACAGTAGTTGGGTGTGTGTCTGGGTGTGTTCTTCTGTGTTGATGTTGTGGGTGCTGGCGAGTCTGTGGGTGTGCCATGACTGCGCATCCCAACAGAGGTCTGACTCACACTCGGTTTACATTCACCTTCAATCTCATGAGATGGAGAGATGGTAACAGAGAGGGTTAGATATAGGGAGATTTAGAGATGAAATAAAGGCTGAAAGGGTGTGGTCATGAGATCAGCGAGAGAATGTATATGTAAATAACCATGTCAACTTTTCCTGGACGGTTCAGGAAAAGTGTTTTTGACACATTCCAGAGGCTCTGGTAAAATGTAGTGCTCTATATAGGATATATTGTGCATTTTGGGAAGCAGACAAGGAAGAAGCAACCTTAGGGATGCTCCCGTGTTGAACCATTGTTAGGACCCCTTCCTGTCGGATCTCTCACGCTGCACAAAAACAGGAAATACATTTTACACAGGAAGTAAACAGTTGACAGGCCAGGCCCCGCGGGTGTTCTGAAGACTGATGACGTTGCCACTTCCAGATCCTGCTGTTTTTGTGTGCCATGCTGTGAGGGAACAGTCACCGAAACTATTGGGATTGTGGGAAATCTGTGTGTGTGTGTGTGTTTGAGTGTGTGTGTTTGAGTGCCAAGTGAGTTTGTATTCACAACTGATGTTGCCACCATATCCTTCCTCCGCATGTAGCTACCTAGTCTAGTATATCTGTTTCTTAGTCTGGGTCTAGAGTATAGTTTATCTTAATCTAAATCTAGCGTACTGTAGCTTAGTGTGGGCCTACCCTGTGTCCTGAATGTCTTTCTGCTGTGGTCTTCTTCGGTAATGAGATGCCATTGTTCTACCGTAGCTCATTTTTCCACAGAACAGGACTGCTGCCCTCCCTGTTTTTATTAGTGGACAGGTACACTTCTTTGACGTCATCCAACCCCATCCTTATCAGTTTCCCACAGGATCTATCAGCTCTGCCTTCCTTGCCAAGTTTGGCTAGAGACCCCATCCATCCCAGCACACTCACAGTAATTTCTCATTGGTCACTATGCTCACCTAGGACAGCGTCCAGTTTCCTCGATTCCCATCAAAACAGAAATGTTTTAGCACATCTTCTGAGCATGATTAAAAGCAGAGCTCTGTAAAAAGGTCTATGAATACGGGCAAACAGATCAAGGCCTCAAGAGGTTTCAACCCAATATGGCAGTCCCATTTGATGGAAATGTCACATGAGAGAGTGGAACAGAGCGCCGGATGTTTCAGTTGGTTCTAATTCATTTGGAATGTCTAAAGTGAACAGAACGATTCAACAACATTCTAAACCTCATGGGTTTCCCAAATGGCATCCTATTCCCTATATAGTGCACTACCGTATGGGCCCAGGTCAAAAGCAGTGCACTATCAAGGAAATATGGTGCAATTGGGAAGTCAGATAAACAGATGGATGTAATTGGAGGCCTTGTGAAGGCATTGCCATAGAGACCGCCTGTTTAACCCTGGCACTGCAGTTCCATTGTGTGGCCAACATCACCAACCCGGTCTCTGTGTGTAGTCCAGCCTTGGGCCCACTGTGATACGGCTCTGCAGTGCCGAGTATGTCGAAAGTATAAAGGACTTCCTGAGAATTTACAAGCTTTTGCTTCTGTGCAAATTGGCCCTTTACTATGAAAGTAGAGCAGAGGACACTGAGTGGAGGTTAGTTCATCCATGATCTGTAGATCATTTGGCAGTTTGTACTTAGTTGTTATTGGAGGTCTGTTCTCCTGCCTTCTTCTCCCAAATCGGATATTCTCAGGGAGTTAACTAAAGATTGTCAAAATGTAAACAGTTCTAGAATAATACATCTCTAAAGACATCTTAAGTGCAGACAAGCTTTGTAATCGGATTAGGTCTTATTTATATTACTGATTTATCTGACAATATGGTATATTTATCTTGTCTGATTCATCCTACCTAAATCAAACAATGTAATGTTTTTTACTTTAATCCAAACCCATAAATTCATGAAATATCCATGACCGTGTTTTGAAATTGCATATCAGAGAACTGAGACCGTCCAGTGAATTGTTAGGCCGTGGTCATCTCATGACTTTGTTTAATTTAATGTCTGTGAGTCTTACAGGTTTTTTCATTACCTCCTCCTCCCCATTCTCCTCTGAGAGCCTCTATATAAACAGCATAGATCAAATCTGTCCTTCTGATTGGAAGGCTTCCCAGCTCACAGTGTTAGAGCCAAAACAATGATCAGGTGACGTCACCACACCACTGCTCATTGGACCAGGTCGAGATGTAATGTGTTGTTCACTTCTGTGACGTAAGACATTCCAGAGGGCCACTATAGGTGTATGTTGTGTAGTGGTGGACAATATAGATGTATGTTGTGGAGTAGGAGACAGAATGTTGTGTTGCAGTAGACAGGGTTAGAAGTCTGAAGAGGGGATGTCCTGTGAAACACAAAGGTTGCATTTACACAGGCAGCAAAATTCTGGTCTGAGGAAGCTTTCTCATTTACACAGGCAGCAAAATTCTGGTCTGAGGAAGCTTTCTCATTTACACAGGCAGCAAAATTCTGATCTGAGGAAGCTTTCTCATTTACACAGGCAGCAAAATTCTGATCTGAGGAAGCTTTCTCATTTACACAGGCAACAACATTCTGATCTGAGGAATCTTTCTCATTTACAGCGAGGACCTGGGGAGCAATTATAGTTAACTGCCTTGTAGGCGGGGTCACCACAGCAAATCCTGATGAACCAACCTTTGGCGCTCTAAACGCTAGGCTACCTGCTACCTACCTCCTACGCACATCAGTAATTTTAAAGGCAGACCGATAAAAATAGCAATTAGCAAAGTGCCGAACAGTAAGCTGCCTATGTAAACATAGTTAAAGTTGCTCTAGTTATTGACAAAGATGTGAGCTCTGTGTGTGATTAGGAGACACCCAGCGGAGTGAAGAGAGCCAGGCGGACAGTTGGGGCTCTGGTCCCAAGATGTCGCTGCTGCCTCCTGATTCAGCCAGTCAAACTCAGCCAGTCAGACTCATCTCATGGTTGTGATGTTAACTGTGGACTCCCAGCAGCCCCGGCTCTGGCCTGTAGTCTGCTGGTTGAGCGACAGAAGGCAGCCCAGGACAGCAGGGCGTTAGCCCGAAACCGGCCCTTCTGGCCCTCCATGATGACCCTCATCTGTTCCTCCTCAGTGTCCCTCCTTCCTCCTCAGTTTCCTTCCTTCCTCCTCAGTGTCCCTTGTCCTTCCTCAGTGTCCCTCCCACCTGCGTCCTTTGTTCCTCCTCATTGTCTCTCATTCCTCCTCAACGTCAAAAGTTATTTCCTAATGTCCCTTTTCCCCCATGACTCACTCATTTCCTCCCATTTCCTCCTCAACAGGTTGTTTTGATAGAAACAAGTGCTAGGTGCTAGTTATGGATACCTTTTTTCGATTAAAACGTGTTTACTACGTTGAGAATAAGGAATAGGGTGTTATTTGGGACTCCCTCCCCATTGAGGGGCTGTTCTACATGTTGATTGGGCCAACCATGGACAGACAGGGAGACAGGCGCACAGGGTGTGTCTCAGAACAGAAACCTTATCTGCGCTGTGGGAACCAACACAGTTGGCCTGGATAATCTCTTGATCTGAGAGGAAACTGAAATTGGAGAGGGGATTAGCCAGAGAGAGGGGGGGGGAGGAAGAGGGGGGCGGGGTGGAGGAGAGGAAAAGAGATGGGGATGGACAGAGAGGAACAGGAGAAAAGGTTGGAAGAGGAGTAGATCAATCCTGTCCTGTCAGGACCAGTCACTCAGAGAGGCTGTGAGACTCAACCGATCGTTGTTTCAGAGGATGTTAATGGGATTGGAGATGCAAAAAAACTCATTGGGACCACAATTTAAAAAGAACAGTTCAATGTCTTTTATGTCAGACAGAGCATACATACATTCATACATACATACATTCATTCATACATACATACATACATTCATACATACTGTACATTCATGCATACATTCATACTGTACATGCATGCATGTAGACTTCAGGTAACAAATAGGCTTTCAGTTATAGGAATATTTAAGATGAACAATGTTCTGTGAAGCGATAAGCTAAATTCATTCAATGAATTTCCTTTTCTTTTCCATGTCCAGCGGTCTGTGCTGGGGATGTACTGTAACCCGTGTCTGTGTCCGAACCGGTGAAACGGCGGTGTTGACCGCCATGGTTACCGCTTGGCGTCGGTCTGTGCTGGGGATGTACTGTAACCCGTGTCTGTGTCCGACCCGGTGAAACGGCGGTGTTGACCGTCATGGTTACCGTTTGGCGTCGGTCTGTGCTGTGGATGTACTGTAACCCGTGTCTGTGTGCGACCCGGTGAAACGGCGGTGTTGACCGCCATGGTTACCGTTTGACGTCGGTCTGTGCTGGGGGGCACCGATGATGTTATGCTTGACACTGTGTGATGTGTGATATCCCCTTGAAGTCTGTGTGGACCCAGTAGCCAGGGACGCTGGGACTAGTCTGGAGTTTCCTACCAGAGCTGGTGACTTTGTTAACAGAACAGTTGCTCCTGGTAGCACCTATGTGGGTCTCCTGTAGAAGCTTAGTGGTCAAGCACATTGAACATGTATACAAAAGGTCTCTCTAATCCCCTGGATGGTTTCTTATCCCAGTGGGGACAAACCCTGACGTTCTGTCCCTGAGCAAGACAATAAACCCTAATTGCTCAAAATAAGAATATGTTCAACGTTCACAAGGTAGATGCCGTGTCCCTGGTGCAAATCGAATCACACCAGAGTGATTTTCAGTTCACTTTAACCACGACAGCTCGAGTATCTAATGAACTTGGACATCTTATTGTGGGAGCATTTAGGCAGTGTTACTCAGACAGTGTTTTCGCGAAATATCTCAGACCGCCTGTCTTCTCCCGATGCTCCGGATACTGAATTCCCCGAGGTTGGGTTTCATAGGAGTGTCTGCAGAAGAAAAAAAGGTCAAAACGGGAGGGAACGACTGTCCACTAGCGTTGCTACACACTCCAGTCAGCTTCATATGCCCAGTTGGCATTCAGGGGCCTGTGTGTGTGTGTGTGTTTTGCCTTTGTTTGTATTCATACACACCATCAGATATCGTATGAGGCTCAGTCAACATGTAGTCCACTGTTTTACAACAGATACTACATCCTACCCACCTTATCCGGCGCCTTAATTCACAGTGCAGGAGAGAACCTCCCGTTCACTCTGTGCAGAAGACTCCCTCATCCATCTCCTGAGGTAGCCAGAGGAGCCTTGTCAACGCCCAGGGCAGGATGCCGCGAGTGACACACCCCAGGAATAATGCCAGTTAATGGGCCTGTTTGGGTGATGAGTCTTGCCCCTTTCATGTCTGCTCAGCGGCTGCTCAGTGGCCTTGGGGCGTGGCTCCACGAGTCCGGTGAGGGGGTCACATGTCGACTGATAGGCCGCGGCTCGAACGGCACCGCGTTCCCTGTGTTGTGCGCCGGTGCCATTTAAAGCAGTGGCCTGTGCAGGGGATGGGGTGCCGTTTGGGACGCGCTGGGAGACTCCGGGGAAGAGGAGAGAAGAAGGGTTCTGTTCTGTGAGCCTGTGGTACCACATGATATCATGTGCTGTGTTTTCCCTCCTAGCGAATTCACTTCTGTTTCTGGACCTTGGATATCCACATTCTAGATTCTCTCCTTCTATGAATCTCTCTTACTCTGTTTTGTTCTCTTTTTCTCTGGCTCTGTTTCCCCTCCTCTGTTTCTCTCTCTCCCACTCCCTCCCTATACCCGTCTCTCTCTCTCTCTCTCTCTCTCTCTCTCTCTTGCTCCCTCTCTTTCTCTCTCTCTCTCTGTCTCTCAGTATCCAGCGCCTCGTTACAAAGCATTGCAGGGCAGGATGTTTACTTCATGCTTTGTCGTACATTAGAGAGGTAATGACGTTTAATTGCGCTCCAGTTTAACAACCTCTGACGCTAACTGTCCTTCGCCAGCCTACCCCGGCAGACCGTTTTAGCGTTGACCATTGACAGGGAGTGTTAGCGGACAATCCAGGGAATCAGGTCGCACCAAACCGCACCATGGAATTGCTCGGGGCCTTCTACAGAAGGAAGCTCCGAAAGAAGCAGAAGAAGGGGGATGAAGGCCTGGGGAGGGGTCCAGGAGGCCTGGGGAGGTCAGACGGGGCGCTGTGCAAGTCTCCTTCTGAGGCCAATGTCAACAGCCTGGCCACGGGGCTCATCTCGAAGGTTCTCCGCTTCACCAGGTAACAGACGACTCTTCATGGAGGTGCCGTTTGAGGCTTGCAGCCAGGTTACATATCGCGGGTGAAACCCGGCTCCAAATGCACAGTTGCCCGGGGGTGGGGGGGTAGCCTCATGTTAAGGTAACGGATACTGGAGCTGCTGCTTGAGGTTTGAGTTTCACCGGCTTTGTAGTCTATGTTGAGTCTATCGTTCATCTTAGCATCATCTTAGAATCCGATATCTTACCAAATGGTAGATTGTTTTCCATTCTCAGTTGTCGTGTGAGTGAGTTCGACCTTTATAATCACTGTGGGCCTTCTGTTACCACTGTTGATCATTTATAACCACCGTCTGTCCTTCATAACCACTGCTGATCCCTCGAAACCTTTATGGTTTAATGTGTTGTAAGAAATTAACGTGAGAGAAATGGTTGAACATCCTGGAATGTTTGCTACGTGATGAATTGCTATGAGGACATAAGCAACGGGCAGCTGTCATGTTTCTCTAGGATGAAGGTGAAGATAGCATCACTTCCTGTTTATCTTCCACACTAAGTGGTGTTTTAGGATGAAGAGAGTCATGAGATATGATAACTGCTTTTCCAACTAGCAAAGCAGCCGCGAGATGTTCCTCAAGATATCGTGCAAACAGCTTGTCTTGAGTGTAGCCAAGTGATCTTGTTGGACTGTTATTGTGAAATAAAGCCTTGGGTGGTAGCCATGTTGTTTTGAACCAGAAATAGGTTTTGGTTGAAGCCAAGGAATAATCTTGGTACTTCAGGTTGTCTGGCTTAAATGCAGGGATAAGGATCCTCTAGTCAGCATCAGGCAGACAGACACAGTCGGATTCCCAAATCGCAGCCTATTATCTATAGTTCACTTCCCCAATGGGGCCTGGCTAAAAGGAGTGTACTAAATAGGGAATAGGGCGCAGACACAGTGTCGACGGCTAGGCCTCCACCACGCTCCGGACAGTTAGGACAGGATGAGAGGTGATGAGAGGTCCGTGGAGGTGGTCCCATATCAGTCCTTAGAACTTTCTGCACCATTCCAAACAAGAATCCTCCTCAAAGGAAAAGAAAAAAGGGATTTGTGTGCTTGCTTCAACAGGACCTTTAATGTCCTACTGATGACGGCTGACACGTGTTCTGTGTATGAAAGTCTGTTTGGACTTTAAACCATCAAACGTTTTCTCAGTAGTTTACAGCTCGACATAGGCTGCTTCGCTTGCGATGTAGGCAGATTATATTTGAAACATTGTGCGCAGGGTGTCTATCTAGGGGTCAAAAGACAATTGGAATGACGTCTTCAAAACTATCTTTTAAAAAATCCTTTAAATGAGAAATGCTTGAATTAAGAAAAAAATCTGCCAGTGGTGTGAGAAAATGTTGCTTCTAGTAAGACAGGAAAAATATTAACTGTGTGGTTCTAAGACAACTGGAAATCTGAACAATCCTGATATTCCCATGGGCCTCCATTAAAATATAAAAGTGTATTTTATTTCATATGTAAATCTTCAATTTATTTATTTTTGTTACCTGTTTATATGGTCAGTATGAACTGTTATATGGCTCTGGACTATGCATTAAGTTGTCTATTGCATTTAAATAAATTGTGTAACATAACACAATTTTTAACCGTTTCGTTATTAAACGTTTAGTTCAGTCCAAAAATAACCCGACCAATGCTACTTTATGATGTCAGTTTGATGTGACGATTTGGAATGGCGGGAAAGTCTTCGGATGAGACAGGAATGATCTATTCGGAAAATACAATTTGGGATGAGAAATGAGATTGGAATGATAAGTCCGTATTTGTTTATGAGATGTTGAAAGAGATTAGATTCTAGCATTCCTTACAGGGGCTTGAAAGAGTTGTTCAAGGAATAGATGAAATAGCATCCTGAAATTCACTAGGTATGTGATCATGGTTGTTCACTGGTAACACACTGCTGTTTGTCTGTGATAATGATGATCAGGATCAAATCTAAATCAAAATTAGACAATGAACGGAAGTCTGCCCAGAGTGCGGGACTACGCATTGGCCTCTTCCTCTGAGTTACAGTGTGTCAGAGATCTGCATTTAATGACGAGACCTCATGTCTCTGTCCCGAGTTGTTGTCCCAGCAGGCGACTCTCTTTGGTCCACAGGAACACATCGGATTTACTTTCACAGGAGTTAACCGTCTCTCCCTCTCTGTCTATCTGTCCCCAGACGCGGCGGATCCATCTCCAGACCTCACTCGTGGCACTCCACCAAGCTGAGTGAGGGCCACCCAGACCCCAGCATGATGCAGATCTCCCCAGGTTCCACGGGCCCTCCGTGGCACCCAACCTACCATTCCAGGTCAGTCAGTCAACCAGTCAGTCAGGCAGGCAGTCAGTCAATCAGTCAGTCAGTCAATCAGTAAACTGGACAAATTATCAGTCAGTCAAGCAAGCAGCTGAGTAAGCAACTAGTCTGCAATAAGTGAATAAATGTAACTTAAATGTATTTATTTATTATTATTTATTTTACAGTTTTTACAGATTGCTTTCGCGGTGTTGTACAGTATCCGTGGAGGGGAGAAAACCGAAACCCTCTCTAAAGTCTACAACTCATTTAATTATTTTAGTGTTTGTTCTTTAATGTATGTTTCTTCCAGGCATTTTATGCTTTTATTTGAAATGTGGTGAAATATAGACAGGAGAGTTTTTGCAGAAAGAGCAGCAAGACAGATTTGAACCCGGCTGCGGCATTGCATGTGAACAGTAGTTATCGACCCAGACCGGCTGGGCCACCTTGGGCCACGTCAAGAGGGATTTTTATCAATTTCACACGGAAGATTGTTTTGTCTTGACAGATTTTAAAGCCTTGGGACGTATTGGTCCTCTAACATAGATTAGTGCGCGACCACAATGACATTTAGCTGTATTGACGGCCTGGGGACGAATACTGTAGGAACCCGCTGTGTAAACACCTGACTCATGGAGACAGATAGGAGGAAATCAGACTCGACTCAGACTCAGAGTAAAGGTTGCTTATATTGCTGAACGAAACCGTGATCTTTGACCATAAAGCATGCCCCACAATGTGCCGTAGTTATAGAATTACAGTATATGGCATGTAGTTATCCCATAGTTATATGAGCGGGAGGTTATGCCTTTATGACTGGCACAATAAGACCTATGGTTTATATAAATTACCGGAGCATCTCAAATGGCCCCCTGTGTCCCATGTAGTGCATTAGATACAACTGGGGGCCAAAGGGAAAAGGGTGTGATTTGGGACGCTGGCCACCACATCTTGTGCTGTTTCTCAGGGAGAGCAGCGGTGTTATCTTGGACTGAGTCAACTGCCTGTAGATGTGTTTGGGGACAGGATAGCTTGTTTATCTGACCGCCGTTACTGTGTTTAGACAAGCACGTTGAGGCCCTTTCACTCAGTGATGTCAGATAATAAAGAAAAACACACACACGTCACTCACACACACAAACACACACACACACACACAAAAATAGACACACACACACACATACAGAAAGAGATTGACGTCATCTGTCTGCCATGGAGGGACATTCCTGACGGCAGCTCCCTCTTACCCTGTATCGTCTCCATGGCAACCCTGACTCCCACACTGAGCTTTTCGGGTCATCCAGTGTGGTCACAGTATTACTGATGGACTGACAGAGAGAGAGAGAGAGAGAGAGAGAGAGAGAGAGAGAGGAGAGGTGGAGATACAGTCAGAAAAGGTACACAGCAGCATGTCCTGAGGGTTCCGAGGGTGGAGGTGGAACTGGGTGTGATTGAGGGTTCTGAGGGTGGAGGTGGAACTGGGTGTGATTGAGGGTTCTGAGGGTGGAGGTGGAACTGGGTGTGATTGAGGGTTCTGAGGGTCGAGGTGGAACTGGGTGTGATTGAGGGTTCCGAGGGTGGAGGTGGAACTGGGTGTGATTGAGGGTTCTGAGGGTGGAGGTGGAACTGGGTGTGATTGAGGGTTCTGAGGGTCGAGGTGGAACTGGGTGTGATTAAGGGTTCCGAGGGTGGAGGTGGAACTGGGTGTGATTGAGGGTTCTGAGGGTGGAGGTGGAACTGGGTGTGATTGAGGTTTCTGGGGGTGGAGGTGGAACTGGGTGTGATTGAGGGTTCCGAGGGTGGAGGTGGAACTGGGTGTGATTGAGGGTTCTGAGGGTCGAGGTGGAACTGGGTGTGATTGTGGGTTCTGGGGGTGGAAGTGGAACTGGGTGTAATTGTGTTTCTCATGGCTGAGGGAGTGCCTCCGTACAAGCGATTGTGCTGATCCCAGACCTGTGACGTCCTCATCACATTCATTATTGCTGCAGAAATGCCAACCTAGACTGGGCCTCTATCCTCCCCCAGCACACACACACATACACACACATACACACACACACACACACACACACACAGGCATGCAGACTAAACACAGGCACATACACACACACACTTACACACACACACATACAGGCATGCAGACTACACACACTCTATCCCCTGCCAGCCTCCCCTCCCCCTCAAACTAAATGACCATATAAGGGCAGGAGGCCTGGAGATTTTAATACCGGCTAAATCGAAAGGGGACTGTTACTGTGTGAGACTCCTGGCACCCGTAGATATGAACCATACTTAGTGCAAAGTCTCCAGATTCATACGTATGGTATTTTGTTTCTCCCTCCGTTGCGTGTTCATTTCTTGATATTGGTGTCCGTCGCCAATCGCAGTGAATCATGGTAGTTACGGTAGGATGAGGCGGACGCTGTTCAGTATTCATCACAACCGACGTTAACGGCTACACTTCCTTATTTATGGAGTGAATGCTTCTTCACCAGCAATGCCCGAGCTTCCCAGTTTCCTGAACTTCCCAAATGACAGTTGAAATTCCATAGGCCAGTCTGCAAAATATCCCCAGTCACTGGGTAGACATCTACTGCAGACGTGATTAAATACATTTCGTGGGAATGTGTTATTTAAAGAGTACTGTAACATGTTTCCCTTCCATGAAGTTTTACTTTCTGACCTTCCTGTTGCGTTAATTGTCGACATGACAGAATGACAGTTGGCTGTCATGCGGACAATCTTTCTCATCTTCTTCATTCTTCTGACTGTCTCCTCTTCTCCTTTGTCACCTCCACCTGCCCTTTACCCCCCAACCCCTCTGTCTCTCCAGTTCATCCACTACAGACCTTTCAGGCTATGACCCAGGCTGCCTCAGGAAGAGTCCAGACCAGTACAGCTCCCGAGGCAGTATGGAGAGTCTAGGGGAACACCAGAGCCACTCAGCCTACAGGTGCAGGCCTTCTTTAACTCAGGGTTTTAAAATATGGTTTTCTTTTCTTTTTATTTTGTGTGTTTTTGTATGTATGTTTGTGTGTATGTATTTATGGCTGTATGTGTGTATGGATGTATGTGTGCTGTCTCCAAAGCTAGAGCAGCATAATACTTTAAATAATGAAATATGTTTAATAAAGTACTCTCTGCTTCACTCTGTACAGTTCCTCCTGCCAACAGTTATCTGCGTCCAAATCATCTAACAGCATCGACCACCTCCACAGCAAGAGGGACTCCGCTTACTCCTCCTTCTCCACCAGCTCTAGTATCCCAGAATACCTGGCAGCCACACCGACCTTCAGTAAGGAGAAGTCCTACTCCATGGAGATGGTTCCGCAGAGGGGCGGGGTAAATGGAGGAGGGGGTGGAGCAGGGGCGGAGGACCTGCTCCAAGCTGACATCCGCTACGTCCGTACAGTATATGACCCCCAGCAGGGCGGGCCCCAGGAGCACGAGGTCAGCTCCACCACGTTGCTACGGAACCACGAGGGTGGCAGGTTGGGGTCTCGTAGTGGGGGTGGAGCCTCCTGTTACCGTGGTAGCAGCAACAGCAGCGGCAGTAGTAACCACGGCAATAACCCGAACCGCCACAGTGTGGGACCCATCTGGGGTCAGGGTGCCGGTCGCAGTTCCAACGAGAGCCTTAAGGGGGCGCCAGCTCCTCCCACACGAAGCGACAGCTACGCGGCAATCAGGAACCACGAGAGGCCCAATTCCTGGTCCAGCCTGGAGCAGGCTCGCTCCCTCCGGGCCCTCCATAAGGGGTCCTGGCACCACTCGTCCGGCTCGGTGGCCTGTGGGTCGGGGAAGGGCTCGTATGGGGCTGAGGGCCAGCTCCACACCGTCATAGAAAAGAGTCCGGAGAGCAGGTATGGCTGTTCCGTTGTTTCCATTGGCCGCTGTTGGCCACAGTCAGCCTGCGGTGCTCTGTCTCTCTGCCTCTGGTGTGTGCGTGTTGCTGATGTTCGTTATCTTTGCCATTGACACATCCAGGGCGGTTAATTACTTTCCCTCTTCTTCGTCCTCTAGCCCTACCACCAAGCCCAAACAGGGTCAGGGCTTCCCCCCACCGCCCCAGGCCCAGCAGACCTCCCCCCAGTCCGGCCACCTGATGTTGCCCCAGGGCATCTATCAAGTGCCCCCTCCGGAGCCACACTACGCCCAGACACCAACCTGCCGCCCGGACACAGTCTTCCCAGCCCTGGCCAGAGAGAACAGCCTGAGCAGGCCGAGAGGTCCCCTGGGAGCGGGGGTCAGTGTGGATACAGGGATGGTGGTGACTGTGGAAAATGGATACCAAAGCGACTCCCAGCTCCACCCTCTGTCCCAGCATCTTGACTCTGCTCAGCCTCTCCACAGACAGACAGCCTACCCGGACCGGCTGGTCGACAGAGGCGAGGGCAGGGCAGTGCCAGAGGAGACCCAAACCAAACTGGGTCACTACCGTCCTCACTGGAAGGGAGAAGGTCAGGCCACGTACCAAAGGCAGAGCCAGCAGGGTCAGCAGGTGACCAGGAACCCCTCATCTGTTGGCCTGGAGAGGAGGGACCCCTACACCCCAGTCCAGCCACGTGGAGAAAGACCTCCCACGTACCCCCAAGTCTCAGAATACCCCCCTGAGAGCCAGGGTAGAGAGGTAGACCAGGTGACCGAACTCAGCCATAGTCAGCTACACCCTCAGCCTGCTGGGAGTATTTCCGGTAAGGTGTTCCGAAGCACTAACCTCGACCTGGTGCCAGATCCTCAGGTAGAGCAGAGGGCCCAGAGGCCTGACCAACCGAGCAGCGACCAGAGATCCAGGTCCCCGCTCCAGCATTATAGTGACCCCAGTCCCCTCCACCAACAGAGAGAGCAGAGGGGATCGGAACACCCGCTGACAAGGCTGGAGAACGCTCTAGCGGAGGTCCAGCGCTGCGCCAGTCCAGAGGGCTCGACCAGCAGCAAGAGCAGCTACCAGAGAAGCCTATCTGTCCTGGAGAAGGTGAACCGCTTTGAGCAGGGCCAGGGCAAACAGAGGAGCCTGAGCGTCTGCGCCAACCTGGGACCCTTGTCCCGCCCGTCACAGCCCCAAGCCCCGTTCCAGACCCAGTGTCTCGACAAGCCCATGGGCTACGGAGTGGGTTTGAATGATCTCCGGAACACATTGGAGAGATGCAACAGTCCCAACTACAGCCACCGACCACTCCGTTCCAGTTCCAGCTCACCTCATGGGACAACTACGGCGGCCCACGAGGGTCAACCCTATGAAGATCTGCTGAGAGGAAATTATGAACAAGCCAAGTTCCAGAGCTCCGGGTACCCCCAAAACCAGCGCCCTGACCACCAGGACCCACACCCTGGCCTGGCCCTGCAGAGGAGCAGGAGCACCTTACACTTAGGTAGCCAGGGAGGCCAGGAGGAGAATGGCTATGACAGGGAGAGGTTTGTATTTGTTTTCTGATTTCTATTGCACTTGATTTCATATACTTTTACAGTATTATCGAGTGTCTTGGAAAGTAACAGTTAAATTAAATGTAGTATTATTACCTGTGTGGTCACTACTTTAAAGGGACCAGAGCTTCCATTTGAAGGATGACCTGCAGGACCTACTAGGAACCATTCAGGACACATCTTTTAACCGGACCTACAGGGACAGCATCAAAGACGCCCAGTCCAAGGTCCTCCGATCCACCTCCTTCAGACGCAAAGATCTGGGCGTCCGCATCCATCCTGCTTCTGGGGTCAGCAACAACCCTCCTCCAGTACCAGCCAAGCACTTATCCCTGGAGAGGAAGACCGTGGCCCCCAAGACCAGCCCCAAACCCTCCATCGTAGCTAACACCGTCCCAACACCAGCCACCTCAACCAACCCTCACACCCCCAAAGAGAGGCACACCATCACCACCCCAGACCCAGACCCAGCCCCAGTCACCACAAACTCCCCTCACACCCCCAAACAGAGGCACGTTGTCACCCCGGAGCCCCAGAGTGTCTCGGCCACGGGTCCACCAGTCCCTGTTCGCATCGCGGGGCGCAAGCGGCTCACCGCGGCTCAGAAGAAGAGGTCTTACTCGGAGCCGGAGAGCATGCATGAAGTGAGTCAGGGTACTGAAGATGCCATCGCTTCATGTTGGGCCCTCAAGCTAGGCACTTAACTACCTGATGAAGCACTTGGGCTAGAATGACAGACACATCTCCGTACTCAGCAAGACAATGGATAATAAAGGTTTCTTCTTCTTCCTCCTGCAGGTTGGGTTAGAGTTGGACGCAAGAAGGAGTGCACAGCAGCAGCAGTTTGTGTTCCCAGGCACCGAGACCAGCGTGGCGGACCGCCGGAGGATGTTTGAGATGGCCGCCAGTCGCAGCTTGAGCAGCAGCTCCCAGCCCTACCAAGGTCTTCAGAACCCCCAGGCTGGCCTGGCTGTGTCCCGGCCTGAGCTCCGGCAGCTGCAGCAGGACGCCCTGGCTGACTACGTGGAGAGGAAGAGGGGCTGGAGGACGGACAGGGAGGGGGGACCGCAGCCCTGTGACCGGACCCACAGCACCTACCTCCAGCCCTTCGCAGACACCCGTAGCATCTCGTCCACATCCTCCACCAGCCTGGCCTCTCTGCAGGAGCCCCCTGGCCTAGACAGCAGCCTCTTTGGAGGGGGAAGGCTTTGCTCCACCCTGCCTCCTGGCCTTCAGGGATTCTACCCAGGCAGGGTCACTGCGCCACCCGTCTCAGTCTCCACCTCCCGCCCAGATCCCACTGAATCTGGATCCGACCGGCTGACGGAGGAATACCTGCCCACATCCAGCTTTGGTAGAGGAGAACCAGCCAAGGCCTATGAGGCCCTGCGAAGCCAGGGGTTTTCCCAGCGAGCCTTTGACAGGGCGACTCCGGCCCGGAGCTCTGGAAAGTCAGTCTCAGCGGAGGACCTGCTGGAGCGCTCTGAGGAGAGGCCTCCACCACAGCACTTCAGATCACGCTCCTCGCCGTCTGTTGAGAGGCTCAATCAGGTAGGGTACGCCCCAAATGCTTCTCCGGCCAAAACAGGCGCCCCCTCTTTTACCCTGTAAATGTGTGCGACTTGGGGGAGGTTACCTGGTTTTATTAAGGGATCAGTCTGGGTTTTTATACCAGCTCTTCGCAACGGCCACTCCCCCCGGGGTCCCCGCTAAGTGAGGTCATACACATTGAGGGGTTTTATTGGTCTGATGCACAGGAGGTGGGTTCACACAACATCCTTCCTGAGAGTCGCTGTTGTTCAGACACTGATGGTCCTGGTCAATTCATCGCCTATGTGAACGCTGAATCTATCTACTGCCTCCTGTTGATGTGTATCAGGGCATTCCCTCCTCTGCTTCTTAAAGGCAACAAACATCTGCTTATCACATCTTATATATCAGGTGGTTTGAATCCTGAACGCTGATTGGCTGATATGCGTAGTGTATGAGACAGTATACAACGAGTTTACAACGACTTCACATCAATTTCTACTGCTCAAATTGTGTTGGTAACCGATTTATAAGAGCAATCAGGCATCTCGAGGGATGGTGATGTGTCATGCCTAAGAACTGCTTTTACCAGTGGTATATTGGCCATAGACCACAGCGCCTCTAACTTTATCATCTGCTAAGTTAATGATGGAGTTGATGTGCTGGCCCTAGCGGTAGGATTCATTGAGGAGTTGATGTGCTGGCCCCAGCGGTAGGATTCATTGAGGAGTTGATGTGCTGGCTCTAGCGGTAGGATTCATTGAGGAGTTGATGTGTTGGCCCTAGCGTTAGGATTCATTGAGGAGTTGATGTGCTGGCCCCAGCGGTAGGATTCATTGAGGAGTTGATGTGCTGGCCCCAGCGGTAGGATTCATTGAGGAGTTGATGTGCTGGCCCTAGCGTTAGGATTCATTGAGGAGTTGATGTGCTGGCCCTAGCGTTAGGATTCATTGAGTAGTTGATGTGCTGGCCCCAGTGTTAGGATTCATTGAGGAGTTGATGTGCTGGCCCCAGCGGTAGGATTCATTGAGGTGTTGATGTGCTAGCTCTAGCGTTAGGATTCATTGAGTAGTTGATGTGCTGGCCCCAGCGTTAGGGTTCATTGAGGAGTTGATGTGCTGGCCCCAGCGGTAGGATTAATTGAAGAGTTGATGTGCTGGCCCTAGCGTTAGGATTCATTGAGGAGTTGATGTGCTGGCCCCAGCGGTAGGATTCATTGAGGAGTTGATGTGCTGGCCCTAGCGTTAGGATTCATTGAGGAGTTGATGTGCTGGCCCCAGCGGTAGGATTCATTGAGGAGTTGATGTGCTGGCCCCAGCGGTAGGGTTCATTGAGGAGTTGATGTGCTGGCCCCAGCAGTAGGATTCATTGAAGAGTTGATGTTGTTGCCAATCGTCACAGCCTAAGGTCTTCATGTCAAAAACACAGTACCCTCTTCTCCAAGGGGTATATGTGGAAACCCCTAACAATGTCCAAACAAGCACCCTAAAAAGTGCACCTGAATGACATTTGTAAGCACTTTGACTAGTGCACTGCCGAAGGGACAAATGTACCGATCTGTGGCCTGGTAACAGACAGGAAGTACCCGGAATCCTCTTGACTTCCTGTATGGAGCCACTAGGCCTGGGCAGGGCACATAATGATCACAGACTGATAAGACACACAAACACACACACACACAGGTCTGGGATGTAGGGAGGAGCATCCACAGATAAGGATTCAGCCTTTCCTCCTCTCCCTTCCACAGCAACAGTTAGGTCTATCAGGGGACTGCTGGTTGGCACTGGGGATGGATAGAAAGGCCCTTCATCTTCCAGAGGGATTACAGACTAGCATAAACACACTCTGCTTTTAACACAAATCCTGTCTGACTCTGTCTGTTTGTAGGGAGGGAACTGCTTCTTCGTGGGTAGAAATGAAAGAGATTTGGCAGCAGTATTCATTGGTTCCTATGCTAAAAGTGAAAATACATAAATAAAGCTGATGGGACTTATTCTCACTGGTCTGTTCACCTCACGGTTATTTACTGGTACAGTCTGTGATCCACCCTGTCTTACATATAAAGACCTATTCCCAGTCTAGTGCACTTTTAACCTGAGCCCTACTGGCCTCGGGAATGTTAAAACTAGTGCACTATCTAAGAAATAGGATAGCATTTGGGACTTGCACGAAGACAGATCAACTCGGACATTTACCATGAGAGAGGAATGACTGGTTGGTGTTTGAGATGGTCGCAACAAAGCTACGGCTAGATGGCTCAGCTGTTTTCTCCTCAGGTCTGTGTGTGTTGTTCCCAAGTAGATCACCATCCACAACCTTGGTCGGCCTGAATCCCTCTGGAATGTTGTGGTTTATTGCTTCATCATCCTACTCCTCTAGTTCCCCAAATAAACAGCTCTTTCTCTCGTACACACTCTTTCTCTTTCCCTCTTTATCCTCTCTCTTCATCCCTCTCTCTGTCCTTCACAATTCATCCCTCTCTCTGTCCTTCACACTTCATCCCTCTCTCTGTCCTTCAATCTGCATCCTTCACACTTCATCTCTCTCTCTGTCCTTCAATCTGCATCCCTCTCTCTGTCCTTCACACGTCATCCCTCGCTCTGTCCTTCACACTTTAACCCTCTCTCTGTCCTTCACACTTCATCCCTCGCTCTGTCCTTCACACTTCATCCCTCGCTCTGTCCTTCACACTTCATCCCTCGCTCTGTCCTTCACACTTCATCCCTCTCTCTGTCCTTCACACTCCATCCCTCTCTCTGTCCTTCACACTTCAACCTTCTCTCTGTCCTTCACACTTCATCCCTCTCTCTGTCCTTCACACTTCATCCCTCGCTCTGTCCTTCACACTTTAACCCTCTCTCTGTCCTTCACACTTTAACCCTCTCTCTGTCCTTCACACTTCATCCCTCGCTCTGTCCTTCACACTTCATCCCTCTCTCTGTCCTTCACACTTCATCCCTCTCTCTGTCCTTCACACTTCATCCCTTTCTCTGTCCTTCACACTTCATCCCTCTCTCTGTCCTTCAATCTGTATCCTTCACACTTCATCCTTCTGTTGTTGCAGGACTTTGTGGCTGGAGGAGATCTGAGGTTGTTTGAGATCCTCTCAAAAGAACCCTGTGTCTTCACACACAATGACAACAACAGGTCTGTAACAGCAATAAAACTCTGGGGGTGTGCCTCAATCACATATAGACCTGTTATATTCATACACTATTGACCTGTTATATTCCTACAATATTAAACTGTTTGGGAACAATAACTAATGTTTTCAGAATGTCCTGCCCATCTCTACCCCTGGTTAAACAGCTGTTCATGGGAACCCAATTTGTCAGGCAGACGTTATAAGCAGAAACTTAATAATATCTACTTATAAAGACAAAAAATTTCAACTAGGCACAAATTAGGCATGTAAACACTGTGAAATAACCAACAGTAGTTATGTGCCAGTGTTTTCTGTTTTAGTCGTCTCATGCAATAGTAATATTCTGATGTTTTCTCTCAGAGAACTGGGTTTATGACGAAACTGAGCAATGGTTTTAAACAGCAGACTTGTAAGGCAATGTGCCTTGCTTCTTCGCCTTAATTGGTCAGTAGCTATATTGGACAGTTCTGCTGTTGTGTTCTCTGCTATTTTGGACCTGTATAGCCCTGGCTGCAGCAGAACCATTGGCATTTAGTAGGAACCCCCGGGCATAAAATGAGGAAAACATGTAGAACCACCTGGTATAAAGGGAGGAAAACATATAGAACCTCCTGGTATAGACGGAGGTAAACAGATAGAACCTCCTGGTATAGAGGGAGGTAAACAGATAGAACCTCCTGGTATAGAGGGAAAAGAACAGGGATGAAAAGTATCTGGGATACTGGTGATTGGGAAAGAGAGGTTCACACGCAGTTCACACTCGTCTTGTCTTCATGTGTGTTTGCACGTGTGTGCGCCCTGTGTTTTTCTCTCTCCAGCTGCGCGGAGACCCAGCGCTCAGACCGTCCCATGACAGCCTCCCAGGGCCAGTCCCAGACAGCCTCCCAGGGCCAGTCCCAGACAGCCTCCCAGGGCCAGTCCCAGACAGCCTCCCAGGGCCAGTCCCAGACAGCCTCCCAGGGCCAGTCCCAGACAGCCTCCCAGGGCCAGTCCCAGACAGCCTCCCAGGGCCAGTCCCAGACAGCCCATTACCGGCAGAGCCAGGGACCATCCCAAAGCAACACCTCCATCATGAGGAGGGACAGGCAGAGGAACCCAGACAGGCAGCGTGCCCTGAGCGCCTCCGGCCTGGCTGCTTCTGTGGGCCTCCCCTGCCCCTTTTCACCGCCAGGGACCAGCCCCAAAACCAGCTTGGGCTGGGAGGTTCGTACAGTATCTCTGGCTGTCATATTTGTAGGTGTACTTTACAATTTGTTCGTGCATATTATTTTCTCAGTTGCAGGGCTAAAACCACAAAACCTACCACGACTTACAAAGCTTGGAAATGTGCTGGCAGACCATAAAAAAAATATATATACACAGTGGATATAAAAAGTTTACTCACCCCTGTGAAAATGCCAGGTTTTTGTGATATAATAGAATGAGACAAAGATAAATCATGTCAGAACTTTTTATGTGACCTATAATAGGTCACATTAAAACCCTAACCCTAACAATTCAATTGAAAAACAAACTGAAATCTTCGAGGGGGAAAAATGAAAAATAGAAACCTTACAATAACCTGGTTGCATAAGTGTGCCCACCCTCTTATAACTGGGGGTGTGGCTGTGTTCAGAATTAACCAATCACTTTCAAACTCATGTTAAATAGAAGTCATTACACACCTGCCATCATTTAAAGAGACTCTGATTAATCACAAATAAAGTTCAGATGTTCTAGTTGGATTTTCCTAAAATTCAAAAGCCATGGTCCGCAGAGAGCTTCCAAAGCATCAGAGGGATCTCATTGTTAAAAGATATCAGTCAGGAGAAGGATACAAAATAATTTCCAAAGCATTAGATATACCATGGAACACAGTGAAGACAGTCATCATCAGGTGGAGAAAATATGGCACAACAGAGACATTACCAAGAACTGGACGTCCCTCCAAAATTGATGAAAAGACGAGAAGAAAACTGGTCAGGGAGACTTCCAACAGGCCTACAGCAACATTAAAGGAACTGCAGGAATTTCTGGCAAGAAATGGCTGTGTGCTACATGTGACAACAATCTTCCATATTCTTCATATGAATGGGCTATGGGGTAGGGTGGCAAAAGAAAAACAAAGAAAAACATCCAAGCTCGGCTGAAGTTTGCAAAAAGAAACATCAAGTCCCCCAAAAGCATGGGAAAATGTGTTATGGTCTGATGAAACCAAGGTTGAACTTTTTGGCCATAATTCCAAAAGGTATGTTTGGCGCAAAAACAACACTGCACATCACCAAAAGAACACCATACCAGTGAAACACAGTGAAGCATGGTGGTGGCAGCATCATGCTTTGGGGCTGTTTTTCTTGAGCTAGAACCGGGGTCTTAGTCAGGGTGGAGGGAATTATGAACAGTTCCAAATACCAGGCAATTTTGGCACAAAACCTTCAGGCGTCCGTTAGAAAGCTGAAGATGAAATTCACTTTTCAGCATGACAATGACCCAAAGCACACATCCAAATCCACAAAAGCATGGCTTCCCCAGAAGAAGATTAATGTTTTGGAATGGCCCAGCCAGAGCCCAGATTCCAATTGAACATCTGTGGGGTTATCTGAAGAGGGCTGTGCACAGGAGATGTCCTCGCAATCTGACAGATTTGGAACGCTTAGAAGAGTGGGCAAATATTGTCACGTCAAGCTGTGCCATGCTAATAGACTCCTACCGAAAAAGACTTAGTGCTGTAATAAAATCGAAAGGTGCTTCAACAAAGTATTAGTTTAAGGGTGTGTACACTTATGCAACCAGGTTATACATTTTTTATTTTCCCCCCTCAAAGATTTCAGTTTGTTTTTCAATTGAATTGTTTACGTTAAAGGTGGAAAAAGTTCTGACATGATTTATCTTTGTCTCATTCTTTTACATCACAAGAACCTGGCATTTTAACAGGAGTGTGTGGACTTTCTTTATCCACTGTATATATATGTGTGTGTGTGTGTATATATAAATATACACACACACACACACCACTAATACTTTTTTACACCACAACCACGTATGAATCTCAAAGCATTTCAGTTGCTATAGACATGAATGGGAAAATGTAATCCTGTCCTTGAAGCTAGAAACAACATTCACATTTTCAAATGTACAGACTAACCTTACTTTTTAAAAACCATGTATACATTGTGGACTACGACTGTCTGGGGAATTATTTAGCATTCTCTTCGTTGAGGTTTTCTGTGTCCCTGTCATCTGTTCTGGCTGGCCGATGTGTCCAGTCACATCCTATCATGTTCTTATCCATTTATTGTAGCCAGACACATTTCTCAATCAGACAATAAACAATTTCCCTTCGTTCAGGCCAGCGAGCGGTTGAGCCTGGCGAACATGGACGCCATCTCCTTCCCCAACCTGAAGCACAGTGACGATCCCAGGGGGAGCCCACCTTGTCAGAACCAGGCCCAGCTGAACTGGACCAGGCATGGCTCGTCAGACACCTCAGAGGACACCCTGAGAGACTTCCCTCTGGAGAGGGAGGGGTCTTGCCCTCAGGCTCCAGTCACTACACCAAAGCCCACACCACCCCCGGTGCTGCCCAAAACCTCCCCACCCCCACCCAAATCCTCCCCACCACCACCACCACCCAAAACCCCGCCCTCTGCCTCCAGACCACACCCTCTGCTCTCACTCCGCATCTCAGAGTCCAACCTGCAGGAGACCCCAGGCGATCAGGCCGCCCCTCACACCGTCACCCTGCAGGACTACGACGAGGTGTTCCTCCAGGAGTCACCGCCGCCTCCCCCGCCTCCTCCCACTCCCCCGCCGCCCCCCATCAGGGAGACGGACATCACAGAGGACTTCCCTCCCCCTCCACTGCCCCTTTTCCCTCCCTCGGCTCCCCCAGACAGGGAGCAGGACCCGGAACAGAGAGAGGACCGCCCTCCTCAGCCAAAGTACTTGATTCACAGAACCAGGTACTCATAGCACCAGCTACAACAAAACCATTTATATGAGGAACCAGGTACTCATAGCATCAGCTACAACAAACCCATTTATTTGAGGAACCAGGTACTCATAGCACCAGCTACAACAAAGCCATTTATATGAGGAACCAGGTACTCATAGCATCAGCTACAACAAACCCATTTATTTGAGGAACCAGGTGCTCATAGCACCAGCTACAACAAAACCATTTATATGAGGAACCAGGTACTCATAGCATCAGCTACAACAAACCCATTTATTTGAGGAATCAGGTACTCATAGCACCAGCTACAACAAAGCCATTTATATGAGGAACCAGGTACTCATAGCACCAGCTACAACAAACCCATTTATTTGAGGAACCAGGTACTCATAGCACCAGCTACAACAAACCCATTTATATGAGGAACCAGGTACTCATATCACCAGCTACAACAAACCCATTTATTTGAGGAGCCAGGGAATCATAGCACCAGCTACAACAAACCCATTTATATGAGGAACCAGGTACTCATAGCACCAGCTACAACAAAGCCATTTATTTGAGGAACCAGGTACTCATTGCACCAGCTACAACAAACCCATTTATATGAGGAACCAGGTACTCATAGTACCAGCTACAACAAACCCATTTATTTGAGGAACCAGGTACTCATAGCACCAGCTACAACAAACCCATTTATTTGAGGAACCAGGTACTCATAGCACCAGCTACAACAAACCCATTTATTTGAGGAACCAGGTACTCATAGCACCAGCTACAACAAAGCCATTTATATGAGGAACCAGGTACTCATAGCACCAGTTACAACAAAGCCATTTATATGAGGAACCAGGTACTCATAGCATCAGCTACAACAAAGCCATTTATTTGAGGAACCAGGTACTCATAGCACCAGCTACAACAAACCCATTTATATGAGGAACCAGGTACTCATAGCATCAGCTACAACAAACCCATTTATATGAGGAACCAGGTACTCATAACAACTACAACAAACCCATTTATTATGAGGCAACAATACGCTTTCTTTTAAGGGGCATGTTCATTCGTACCTTTTGTGTGTCTAGATCTCCAATTCAACATTGTTGTTGATTGTTGGATCTGCTGTGTTTTTTTCGGATCCATGCAGTTATGAAGTCCTGGAGGCTGTGGTTCTAGAGAAAAGGCCATCCATTCCCTCCACCAATTCCCCCGAGACAGCCTCCTCCTCCCACCCATTTGCCTCACGAAGGCCCAGCCTGACCCCTGAGACCCCAGCCCTCCAAACCACACCCAACAGCAGTCTCCCAGAGCCCCAGCAGGGGCCTAGCGAGGAGGACAGCCTGGGGCCAGATTATCACCTCCTGGCCAGAAGGGAAAGGTCTGCTGTGGAGCTGAGGGTGGAGGCCCTGGTCAAACAGCTGGTGTCCCAGGGTGAGAAGAGCCTGACCCCGTTGCTGGACACCTGGGCCAGCAGCGGAAGGACGTGTGCCATGGACCTCATGGAGGAGATCTACCCGGCAGGGGGAGGGAGGTTGCTGTGGCAACGCCGTAGAAGCAGCACCTGGCTGGAGAACAGGTGGGTTAGTGGGGCGGTTCTAGTTACCTAAAGTGGGGCCTCCAGGGAATGAGGAAGTGTGTGTACATTCGCTTGGTGTGTGTGTGTGTGTGTTTTATTCATGTTAGTTATCTAAATTAATGGTTAGACAATTTCATCAGGGTTCATTAACATCAGGTAAGGTCTAACAAAGGGATTATTGTTGAAGCTGATTGCAATAATCTGTTTATTGTTTTAGATCCTTGTTATCACAACACAGCCCTTCTTAGATTTCATAATAAATCCTTACTTTCAGGAAAGGGGTGTGGAATGAAATCACATATTAGGATAGTTATGTAAGCAATTCTCCTTAATCTTAGTGTTTTTACTTGATATCAGGTTAATAATAAACACTATTTGGAGTAAATTATATCTTACCTCGTAAGTTCTTTTTTTAAGTCACATGCTGTATGAAGAAAGACAGTTAACATTAACAAGATGAAAATGGACTCTAATGCCAGTGAATGATAACTGTTGTTTAGTGCTCTGCCCAGGAAAACGACTGTGTGAACAAAGTCAGATCACATCAGACCGGCTCTGTGGAAGTGGAAAACCAGCGCCCCCTACTGACCACATTTAACATAGCAAGTCAAAGAACACAGTCATAGCTTTCTCCTTCGCATTCCAAACTCAGCTTTTTTTTTTTTATCTTTCAATATATATTTTTATGCTTCACTTGACAGATAAATTGGGTAACTGCTGTTAATTATTAAATGCATTATTACTATAGCTGTTTTGACGCAGAAATGGCCAATACATTTGGGTGATTAAATTCCTTGGTGACACAGGCTCCACAGGTCTCGTGTCTGAGAAGGTTGACTTTGATTAAATGCGACCCGATTCTACAGTGGAATGTTGTTGTCAACATTAAATAGGCCAGTACCAGTCAGGGTACATTCCTTATTGCAGGGCGGTGTGTGTGCGTTTCACTCAAGTAACCCCACAACTCCCACAATACCACAGTAATTGTTTTGGCATTGGTGTGTGCCAGTACGCCACGACTGAGAGGACATTCTGGGGTAATTAGGTTCCTCGCCTGGACAGTCGGTGTATTTACTGGTTATCATGTTTCAGCCTGGACGGTCTGTGTATTTACTGGTTATCATGTTTCAGCCTGGACGGTCTGTGTATTTACTGGTAATCATGTTTCCGCCTGGACAGTCTGTATTTACTGGTTATTATGTTTCAGCCTGGACAGACGGGAGTATTTACTGGTAATCATGTTTCAGCCTGGACAGTCTGTGTATTTACTGGTTATCATGTTTCAGCCTGGACAGTCGGTGTATTTACTGGTTATCATGTTTCAGCCTGGACAGTCGGTGTATTTACTGGTTATCATGTTTCAGCCTGGACAGTCGGTGTATTTACTGGTTATCATGTTACATCCTGGACAGTCGGTGTATTTACTGGTTATCATGTTACATCCTGGACAGTCGGTGTATTTACTGGTTATCATGTTTCAGCCTGGACAGTCTTTTTATTTACTGGTTATCATGTTTCCGCCTGGACAGTCTGTGTATTTACTGGTTATCATGTTTCAGCCTGGACAGTCGGGAGGATTTACTGGTTATCATGTTTCAGTCATGACTGTGTTCACTGGTAATCATGCTAAAGCTGCTCTCATTCTTGTGTGTCTGTTCTTGTAGAAGACCAGAAGGCGGCTGTCCTACAGGACTGAGGGAGGGAGGAGGAGGGATCGAGACCGACCTGGATGAGGAAGAAGCTGATCTTGATCAGAAGAAGGTCTGACCTTACTTTAACCCTGTACATTCATATTTCTGGTTTTGTTCTCAAGAGTTGTTCTAAAATTGATTCACATTGGATTTGTCCAATATAGGCATATATAGGCTGAGAATGTGCAAGCACATTAGATCACATCAAAAGCAGTATTATCAATCATTAATGAAGCACACTTTTGGATTCATCTTTGGATAAAATGACTGATGTAAAATCAATCAAAATGAAACACAGAGCATTCATCCAACCCACGGTCCTGTTGATCCAGGAAGATGTCTGAGTAATGAGGAGACATCATCACAGCAATCTCCTGCCCCGTCCCTCCCCTTCTTTCCTCCCCTCCAACTCCTTACCGGACTTCTTGTCCACTAGGTGGAGCTCCTCCAGGCGCTAACCCTCAGTGTCGCCTCCCTCCGAGGGGAAAGAGAGAACCTGGCTGAAGAACAGAGGAAGTTCAGGGACCTGGGGGGTCACATGGAGAACCTGGTCCAGGAGCGCTGTAAGCCCAACGAGAAGGAGAAGTACCGGATGTTTATCGGTGACCTGGATAAGATTGTCAACCTGCTGCTGTCTCTGTGCTGTCGGCTGGCCAGGGTCGATAACGCACTCCTAGCTCTGGATACAGAGGATGACTCACAGGAAAACACTGAGGAGAGGGTAAGATATTAAACTACAGACTATGTTTTATATATAAAACACAATACATTATATACAAAACACAATACATTATATATAAAACACAATACATTATATACAGAACACAATAAATTATATACAAAACACAATACATTATATATAAAACACAATACATTATATACAAAACACTATACATTATACATAAAACTCTACATTATACACAACACAAAATACACAATACATTATACACAAAACACAATACAAAATACACAAAACACAACACATTATACACAGAACACTATACATTATGCGCAAAACACTGTATAGTATCCTTTTATTGTGTTTTTACAAGCAAATCAACACTGACAGACAAATAGATTTAAATAATGTTCTTGGATGTATAAATGTTTTGACTCGTACTGCATATCCTTCCAAAACTTGACTGACTGGTTCTGGATCTACTGTATAAAGTAGGCTGGTTCTGGGTCTACTGTATGAACTAGACTGGTCCTGGATCTAGTGTATGAACTTGACTGGTCCTGGATCTACTATATGAACTTGACTGGTCTTGGATCTACTATATGAACTAGACTGGTTCTGAATCTACTGTATGAAGTAGGCTGGTTCTGGATCTACTGTATGAACTAGGCTGGTTCTGGATCTACTGTATGAAGTAGACTGGTCCTGGATCTACTGTATGAAGTAGACTGGTCCTGGATCCACTGTATGAACAAAACTGGTTATGGATCTACTGTATGAACTAGACTGGTCCTGGATCTACTGTATGAACTAGACTGGTCCTGGATCTACTGTATGAACTAAACTGGTCCTGGATCTAGTGTATGAACTAGACTGGTTCTGGATCTAGTGTATGAACTAGACTGGTTCTGGATCCACTGTATGAACTAGACTGGTTATGGATCTACTGTATGAACTAGACTGGTCCTGGATCTACTGTAGGAACTAGATTGGTCCTGGATCTACTGTATGAACTGGGTTGGTCCTGGATCTACTGTAGGAACTAGACTGGTCCTGGATCTACTGTATAAACTAACTGTCTTTATTCTCTCTCTCCAGGAGTCGTTACAGCAGAAGCGCAGACAGTTGTGTAGCCAGCATGAGGATGCCCGGGAGCTAAAGGAGAATCTGGACCGGCGGGAGCGTGTGGTTCTGGACATCCTTGGTGGGTACCTGACCGGGCCACAGCTCCGGGACTACCAGCACTACGTCCGTCTGAAACCCGCCCTCCTGATCCGCCAGAGGCACCTGGATGAGCTCATCAAGCAGGCGGACGAGCAGCTCCTCCGGCTGGCGGAGGTTCTCCCATCTGGGGACCGACAGGTCAGCTCCACTGGCCCCGGCGCTGGGTCTACCGACGACCCTGGCCCCAGGGCCCCCAACCCCCACCACGGTCCTTCCCAGATGGCCCGCTCCACCACTGTAACATCCCTCTGACCCCCGACACACCAACATCAACCCTGCTGAGGACAGGCTGGGACATGTTTGCTACGTAGCTGGCGCTACGAGTCTGGTGAACCTGTGGTGCTGCATTCCACGGCACCTTTTTCCTCATGCGACCTGACCCCTGGTCTGTAGCAATGTCCTCTGACCTATAGAGACGAACTTGAGAAGAATCAACAAATATGAAGGAGGTCACCCTGTCTTTCTGTATTCTTGTCACTGTCAGACAGAACAGGGGAAGAGAATGGGGGGTGAAAGACACGTCCTAGTGCCTCTACCTATTTATGTCTCTGATGTTACCCAAGATTTTTCACACATCTCTCTTCCCACTGACCTCTAGTCTTTATGTGGTTTAGTTGCCTAGACTCAAATAGGGTTATGAGAATATCAACGTTGAATTTAAATCTTGCTTTCAAGACACTTTATTCACCGTATAGAGTATATCAGTGTAAACATTACTACTGCCATAACATTTTATTTCACTACTAGAGCTGAGCACTTTGATTTTAACAGATTAACTACTGAATGAACAGGATGGTCAGAATCACAGAACTAGAATTCATTCTTTTTGTCACTATTTCTATGGTCTAAAAGAGCAAGATCTGAAATGCGCATGTTTTTCTTTATTGACACAAAACCACGCTCACACACAAATGAATAAATACTTAGTAGCCATAGATTAATGCTCATTTAGCTTCAAATACTCCTGAAAATGGAAAGCTTATGGAAAAACACGACCATGACCTTGACAAGAACTGCAATAATTATTTATATTATGAGAAGAGGACCTTGTATGTATTCTGGTTTGTAAGTTGCTGTACATATGGTGTGTGCTAACCTCTTGATTTTTAATATGTAGATGGAAAAAAATATTATATATTTTTAAAAAGTGAAATGTTTAAAAATATGGATTTATCTCAGAGAGAACAAGACCTCAAGATGATACAGCTCCTTGTAGCATTCTGGTGGAATTAACTGGGCTTCCCAACTGACTTCGGGTCACATGAACTTCTAGTGGTAGAGGGGTGGTGGGGTTCATGATGATGACGACACCAGAAGTTAGATGTTTCCCAGCAAGAAAAAGGCACAAGGTGGAAGGACATACCTTATTAAGGACCATAAGGTATCACTATCTGATCTCTCGGTACAAAACCGAGACAGAAACGGTTCAAATGGGGTAGATTGCTGTTTCTGTTTAACAGTAATCTGACTACTTTGCTTCTTTTACCTCTAAGAACTGAACTATTTTCAAGCCTTGACAGATATCATAATTTCAGTCCAATGCATTGTCAGGCACATACATCATTTGAATATTCCCATCGATAATGGTGCCATCCATATTTTTTTCCGTAGCTTTTTCTTCAACATAACTGAATTCTCAGATTTGAAAGTGATTTTCCTATTCAAACCCATGTATCAATCTTGCTTTACGACGTGTAGGGGAGCAAGGACAATTGGAAAACTGATCTTCGTTTTACTAAATAAATCTATTTTTTAAGCATAACCCTTTCGTGACTTTGTGAATATTATACTCTGACTATCTGTTGTCAAACAGTGTTGTAAGATCTCTTTCTCCACGCTAACCTGGATGGTTTCGCTAAATTTAACCTCGCTGGGATACCAGCCTTACTTCAACCCTGGGCGACGTGTTAAAGGATGTCTTCGTGGAATGCCGACGTTGCACCTGTTGATAAAACACAAGACAGATACATTTGGATTTGGTTTGGGTTTAATTCAACTATTAATTTGCACATAATTAGAGACACCACTAGAGGACAGTAAAGAGAAACCTAGCTTCGTCACACAGAAAATAGTTTCAGGTCTAACAAACAGAATACTAGAATCACCCACCCTCAAACACAACGGTCGATATAGAACGATATAAAAGACAGTAAATGTGATCTGTTAGCTTCGAGTAGCTATCTTACTTTAGGTGCAGTTTTAGTTAGTCTAGTGATAGCCTTTAATCAAGGCAGGTAAGTTAGCAGGAGTAAGGCAATAGGGACATAACAGTTAAACAAAAGTGGCCATCTTTCTTTTTAAAGCATGTGCTCTTTCACGTCCGCTGGTACTGTAGTTTTTGTTCTACCACCAGATGGCGCTGCATTTGCAGAAACGGGGTTTCTGGAGAACGGATAGGCGTTGTTTCCATCAAGCCTACAAAACATCCACGAAAAGTCAACAGATATTAATTTTGGGTTACACCAGTAAAAATATAAAAAATAAATTTGGATTTTTTAAAATAATAATTACACAGTGCAAATTTAAACGAAAAGGCACAAACCCTTGAGATGATTTTGCTATTAAAAACTAACGCAGTTAAAAAAAAAGGTCATAACATTTTGTCGAGCCGTCTAACTTCCTCGACACTTTAATGTTTCAGTGTAATTTCCATTTTGCTTGACTTTGTGTTTAACAAGGTTATTTTGTTGCGTGTTCCTGTGTCATTATAAACAGATCCCTCAACAACAAAAAAATGGGACAGAGATAAAATGTATTCTTTCAGCTCTATACTTGAAAATATGTATTTGAAATCACATAACCCATTTGAGGTTAAATTTTTTATTGTAGGCGTTTGTGTACATGCAGATTTGACAAAGGTTTGAGAAAAGGCGAAACTTTGTATATGCAGTCCCTTATATTTCACAATGCTCGCACAACCAAAACTCACAGATTTTCCGAATAATAACGATCGAGTAGCACCAAGCACAAGGTGTCGCCAGAGCAAGACCAGATAAGGCAACCCTGCCAACAATCCCTACCACCTAACCCAACACAAGAAGACCAGTCCGGTAGTAGCTGTAGGTTTGACCAATCTGTAAATTCCTTCGACCACCGATTAAACAGCTACTGTGTAAATACTGCAATGCAGGTTTGATAGAATTTGCCCGTCAAGGTGGGATTAGATAGATTCGTGCGGCCCCCTGATCCTGCAAGCTTACATTAAACGCTACATGACTAACAACAAAATAATCTTGATATCTGTTTAGTGTAAAATGTAAGCTGGTGGGGTAATACGGCTGTGCGAGGCTAGGGATTAGATGAGATTTGAGATTAACGCTGAACGGACTATCGTTGATGTTTAGGTCAATCCGCACCCTGTTAAATATATACAAATGTCTAAATGTGGCAGAATGTGGATGAAATCTGGAAAAATAACACATGAAGTGTGTTGTTTGTACCAAGAATGTATGTTGCATTCCTCTATTTCTCTTCTGCAGTAAATGACTCTGGTATTCCTGGTATTGGTATTCCTCTATTTTCTCTTTTGACTACTGATCAGCTGACTCTGAGAATGACTTGACTGGCCAGCTATTTCCTAATGTGTGTGTGTGTGTTTGGTGTAACATGATAGCTCAACATAGCTCCAGAGGCCTGTCGTCCTCCCCCTGGGTTCCGCTGATGGTTCTCCCCCCTGGGTTCTACTGTGGGTTCTGTGCTGGCTGCTGCACAACATCTTGTTATTCTATTCAAAAATTAGAAAAATGGTCAAGAGAGCTTATCAGGGATCGGAGAGCGGGTCACAGAACTTTTTGGGAGAGGCCATCTTGACAACCAACAGGTGGTCCAGAGTTATCTACTGCCAGTTCACATGTACTGCAGCAACATGGTTTAAAACGTGCCTCACTTCTCCCAGTAGGACTACACTATCCATCACCACTCCATCTAATAATGAAGTGCCAGGAGTATATATCTTAAAACCCATAATAAACTATAGGGAATAGGGATGGAGAACCCCCTAAGAATGACATATTACATAATCGGATAAGTAATCTTGGCTCTTTGCTTTACATATCTATCTGCAATCTGCTGACAAAACCATAAAGATGAAAAGATTGGTTAAACCAGAACTACAAACTTGCATAACTTCAGGTACTTCATTCTGTCTACAATTATAATTATAATAAACTTAACAGGTGGCACCAACAGATATTCTTCATCAAATAAAATAAACTTTAATGGTGAGTTCTGAGGACACAGATTAAGCCGAGTTCTAAACTAAAATAATAAAGCAGAACAGAATATCTCCACAAATGCTAGAAAACAATCTTTGAACAAATTATTTGAAAATCTTTAAATAGATTCTTTCAACTTTAGCAGTACATACATAGTACAATGATATGCTTTCATTCATAAGAAAAAACAAAGCCACAGACAAATGTCATAAGTGCCAGTGACATACTGTCACCACAGGTTATACAACAGAATACATACCTGGTTGGTTTAACGGTAAACATGGTTGATTCTCTCCCACCCTGACATACCTAGAACAAGACCAGACAGGTCCATGTTTTATGTCCATATGAATAGCAGGACAAACCTCTGTTAGTCTGCTTCAGACAGTCACAAAACCGTGTCCCAAATAGCAGCTTATTTTCAATGTATTGCACTAATTTGACCTTGGCATACAGTCAAAAGCAGTAAACTACACAGTTGTTATTTGGGACAGAAACAGGTGTTCTACGCTCTTAACTTCGTCATGGAAAAATGTCAAAGGCTATTGTAAAGAACTATTTATACTTTGGTTACTCAAAGATCCATATGAACAACCCGCTCAAAAATCTACCTCAAATGTTTTTTTTTTTGTTTTTTTTAACCTTTAAAGTTTCTTGGAAGATCTTATACGGATGTGAAGAAACATTTTCTTTTTAGATTGTATATCTGGTTTAATCCATTCGAGGTACCCTGACATGGAAAACCATCTGAGAATGACAGATACTTCTTTCCAAGGCACTGGGTCTTCGACCCTCCCTGGAGCTCTGCAAAAGTCTGACAGGACAGGGGTAATCAATCAGAATATGTCCAGCAATAGTGGCTTTAGCTGGGGTAGAGGGCCCGTTTACCTCCCCTCCCTCCTGGAGCACTGATCTAGGTGTGCCCCAGATCTGTGGCCAAGTTTGGGACACTCTCTGTGTTGGGCTTGTCGAGGCACATCGAGAAAAATGTGTCCTTGTTTTGTTACTGTCACAAACAAAATCGCACGCAGGAAGATGTGACAGGACACCTTCAGCAGGGAGTAGGTCGTAAACTGAGCGTCTTTAAAACCTTAACACAGTCACATGGTGTGTTAGCATATCACTTGGATCTAAGATGGTATGGGGGGAAAAATATGCTTAGCGATCTACTAATTTAGGGATTCAGGCAAACAGACCGTAGTATTGTTAACATTTTCTTTATTTTAAGATATTTATTTTAAGATATTGGAGCACATGTGGTGGGGACACTCCATATAAGTAGTGGTAAGTT
Organism: Esox lucius; assembly: GCF_011004845.1. Taxonomy (NCBI): domain Eukaryota; kingdom Metazoa; phylum Chordata; class Actinopteri; order Esociformes; family Esocidae; genus Esox; species Esox lucius. The sequence goes on from NC_047591.1 coordinate 22,452,805, forward strand.
TGGAATACAGTTTCAAAGACCAGTCGCTGTTTATCTGTCGTGGGGGGGAGCTACTGCAAAAATACCACAATGTGGTTTTGATGAAATTGAGCTGGCTAAACAGTTGAAGGATACGTTATAACAGCACTCAGGTCCGATGTGAAAATACAGTTTTACAGAAGAAAACAAATTCTCACCACCACATTCCAATGCCATGTCACACGACATCACTTGAAACCTGAAAATGGTGAAACACGGCCCTGACACACGGCAACAACAGAATGAAAGCCATTTCCACAACAGCAAACAAAAAACAGCTTCTAACCACGACAAATGCCATTGGAACACAGTCACGGAGAAGAGTTTATTTACTGCTGAAGGGCTATTTAATATCTGCATGACTCCAAACCTGTGACAGATTATACTACTTCGTAACGTGTTCGTGGACCAGGATTCACATGCAATACAACTGCTCCCGGTGTGTCATAAACATTTCTACAATAATTTATAGATCCAAATTCTGAACCTTAAATGTACATTTTTGGTGTTCGACTGGAATAACTTTTCAAACAACCATGAAAGTGAGTACATTTTTTAATTGCAGGTATTTCACAGTGAAGTTGGTAATGGGCTTGAACCTTCTGGTAAACCACACCAGCCCTACAGTCAGTCACAATAAGAAGGAGCCCTTTGGAGCCCTTTGTCCTAAACACACTCACACCAAGAAGTCAGGCGAACCCTCTCGTCCTGGGAACTTAATTAGAGTCTTATTCAGGAAAGCAGCAATAGACGTGGTCCTCTTAACCCGGGCAGCCCGGGGACTGTTTACAGGCGATTGGGGCGTGGAGCTACTGGCGGGTGTCGAGCAGTTCGGGGCCCCCAACAGCTCTAAAAGGTCCTTGGGGCCGCTCAGGTACTGCCACGCCTTCTTCCCGCTAGTGTCCCTGAGGGCCACGTTGGCCCTGAACTTGTGCACCAGGAGCCGAACCATCTGCTTGTTCCCGTGGAGCGCGGCCAGGTGTAAAGCCGTGTAACCACAGGCGGTTTTAGCGTCCACGTCCAGCTTTAGACCGGCTTTGTCGACGCCGTAGGCCAGCGTGTTGAGGACCCGGTGGTCTCCGTGCTTGGCGATCCAGTGCAGGATGTTGTAACCAGTGATGAAGTCTCTCTTGGTGAGGAGGCTCGGGTCGTCTCGGAACAGATCGTAGACGTCAGGCCAGGTTCCCGTGGCGCTCTTCACCAGCCAGTCGTGTTCGTTAGGCTCCAGGGGGACCTGGCTGTGGCGGTGGAAGTAGGAGCCGTCGTGGCTGCTGCTCAGGCTCCGGTTACTGGAGGCCCGGGAGCGCACGTCTTCCCTCAGGTCCCGGCAGCTGTGCGTGCGCGAAGAGGGCGTGGAGAAGGAGTGCCCGATGCCCAGGTTGGAGGAGAGGAGATGGAGGCGATTTTGCCGCGCTGAGACGCTGTCCTCCGGTAACAGCTGGTCCAGGTCCGCGCCGAGGCTCCGGGTCATCCGGCTTCGAAGCCGGCTTATGATTCTCCGGACGGGGGGATTGAGGTGGGGCTCGTTTGCCGAACTGCCAAGGGAGCTGAACTCTGACCTGTCGTATCCGTGGAGACTCTCCGTGGATTGGTACCGTGACGATGCTCTGTCCGCCTCATTGACGTCTAGGTAACTGGTGGAACAGGGCCGTGGGGGTTGGCCCACGGCATGCTGCATCTCGGAGAGCGGTTTAGCCTCATGGGCACGGTGAAGCATCTCTTGTACTTTGACACGACACTGCTCGCCGGGATAGTTCCCGCCATGGTAGCTGAGGTCTTCGGCGCTCGCAAACGTGTCTCCTGGGGAACCCTGGGGCCAGTGATCCCTGGATTCCTCCGACGAGGCCAGCAAGGGGCTGCTGTGACTGGCAGGTAGACCAGAGCCGGCCTGGCGGTGGTAGTGTTGATCAGGGTAACCAGACCCAGCTGTAGAAGGGGTGTGGTACTGGTAGGTGTTAGGGGGCAGGGTGTGTCGGGGTGGGGTCTGGGGAGCAGCAGCTCTGCTCTCCTCTGGATATTCGACATCAGGAACAGTGATGAGGCCCGGGCATCTGTTCTGTTTTGGCCTGGCCTGTTGCTGGATCCTGTGCTGGAGCTGGAGCCCGCCAACCGTACTGCAGTTGCTCTGCCTCGGCTGTGAGTCAGGTGTAGCGTAGTGCGGAGCTATTGTAACTCCATCTCGTTTGGGCCTGGACTGCTGTTGGAGTTTGTGCTGGAGGTCGCTATCCAGGCTGCCATTGCTCAGCGTCACCTCAGGGTCACACGGGAAGGGAACGAGTGAAGCCGCGACGGGGACATCACCCTCAGATATACATGGAGTGGAGCTAGCACGCGCTAGCGTGCTTTGCAGTGGCCACGCATTAGCTGCGTTAGCTTTTGTGTGGTCAGCTTCACTAGTCGTCTGTATCAGCGCTGCGTTCTGTTGCACCCACGCAAGTTGAGGTGTGTGTGAAAATTCTGGGGGCGGATATGACCTCTTCCTCTTTGGTTCTTTTAACTGATGGTCAGGTTTTGAACCAGCAATGTAAGTACCTTTATTATTCCGTTCTGAGACTGGCAGAGCAACGGGTTCATTATTTATTTCTACTTTAGAACTCTGATCACACCCATCTTTTGACTGCTTCGGTATCGTCGCATTGTATAACGGGAGTAAGGGTTCTTTGTATACTGGAGGCAGTGCATAGTCCTGCACATTGTCTACAATTCCAGCAGCAGGCAAAATCTTGTCCGTGAGTTGGTTTGTTTCGCCCCGTGGTACGGGAGCCTTTTGCCGTGCAAAGTGCGTCCCAAACCATCCCACCTGACCTTTATCCTGGTTTCTGTTTGCTGGAGATCTTGGTGAGCGGTCCTCAATCCGTCTTTCCTGTGGCGCAGGTTGTCGACTAGCGCGAGTTTCTGGTGTGTGAGACACTACGGGGATATTTCCATCTACGTGCCCCTGAATTCTTTTCCTGAGCACAACGTATGAAACTCCCTCCTCCGGTTTCACTACAGCAACGGAGTTAACAAACTTTTTAAACAGCTCCCGGTTGCGCGTCCGGTTCTCGTGGTCCTTAATAAATGGTTTGAAATGAGCCAACAGGTCGGAGTTCTTCACTCTCCCGCCATTAGACCGCAGAAAGTGCAGCACCGAATCCTGTGTAAAGTCTGTGGCCATTCCGACTGTTTGCTGGAAGTTCTAAAGTCCGATGTGTCACTATTCTTTTTACTGAAACGGTTGCAATTAACCCCACCCCATCATACATTTTAAACTCCACCTGCACCTGCATACCTGAGCACTATGCTACATACCGGAAGGCTGCCTCGAGTGACATAACCCTTCCACAACGTTCGGTCGAAACCGATCATTCCAATATTATTACATGGAACCAGGAAAAGTAAACTCGTATTTCCAGCAATGTCAACACACATGACAGACTGATATAAGTAACAAAAGACATGAGGCATTTTACGTTCTCTTTATTTGTGCCATAATGTGTATCGACAGAGCGCTGACATTTACCAGCACCACAGATCTAGAGACCGCCTTTTTGCAATAATAATTTTAAAAAATAAAACAGAGCATGTTGTTTTTGAACAGCAACGATTAGGTACGAAATGGTCCAGAGCTTCATCCGTTTTCCTTGCGTTTGTCCCAAATGGCACCTGATTCCCTCCAAAGTAAAATAGTGATATATCACTGTAGGATATATGATCCAATTTGGGGTTGAGACATAAACATGTTTATTTTAAAAAAGTGTGTATGGGGTGGATATTTAGATTATTAAGTTAACAGAAATCAATCGAACAATCAGTCAGTACTTCACACTCTCCTACTGGGGCGAGTTAACACATTAACTACATGTTTGTGAAGGGTTAAAGAAACATGCTTAGGGAAAAAGTCAGACGAATGAAAAGAACAAATATACTGCTTGAAAAGAAGTGCTGGCTTCAGCAACAGAAATAAAATGACAAACAACCTTACATTTGTTAAAAGAAATATCTCAGGGAGAGAAACTCACTGAAACAGTCATTCTACTTTTTTTTTTTTTTTTAAAGGACAATTCTTTTATATTTATGTCTTTTTTTTAATCCTTTTATATTTGTGCTCAACAAATACTTATAAAATAGCAGCATTTTTTTTTAAACTTCTTTTTTTTTGGCTCAGTCTAGCCCTGTGGTGGTGATTAATGCCAGGGACTGCTTAACACACTGGCTCCTTTTTCTTGCAGCTCAGATAAGATGAAGAGAAGGCCTTGGTTTCTTTCTCTCCTCTACGTGAGGCTGACTGGTTGAAGGGGAGGACAGGGGGAGTTGTTGACCTCCTGCCTGGTTGGCAGGACGTCGCCCCCCCCGAACCCTTGGCCCTCCGCGGTTACGGCCGCCCCCTCCGGAGCTCCCCAATTCTCTTCGTTGTAGAGGCGTTTGATCCCGTCGTAGAATTCATCGACCTCCATCTCCTCCACCTTAACAAAAATAAATTACATTCAAATAACCAAAGAGATCCGCGTTGTTCACACATCATTTTACAAAAATGAACCATCAGAAAGTTCTTCTGAGGAAAGAAACATGCAGAGACCACGGAAAACATGCTTTTGGAATCAAGGGAGTTCAAACATAATGAGACTAGGTAGATAGGTGTAAAATAAATACTTTACTCCGGTTGATGTAGCAGCCAAGCTCTCACCTTGCGCTTGGCTGAGTGCTTGCTGCGCAGAGGGAACTGGAGGCGGTAAGTGAAGTGGTGGCTGGGCTTGGCTGGAACATGGACCTGGTGCACGTTGGCGGCGACCCAGGCGAGGCCCCTGTTCTTTTGGGCTGGGGCCAGGGCAGGTGGGGCCAGGGCAGGTGGGGCCAGCGGTGGTGGGTCTGCAACCAGGGAGCGGAGCCTGATGTTGGGCTCTCCTTCCTGGTCGCAGGGCCCCGGGGCCAAAGATGGTGAGGGGCGCGAGGGCCGGTAGATGTACACAGTGTTGTTGGGAGGCAGGGAAGCTTCCTTAGTGGACAGGCGACGTGACACCAGCTCTCGACAACGGATCAGCTCAGAACTGTCGATCTGGAGTAGAACATATTACAACGTCAGAACCCTGAGGAACAAACCACCAGTAACCCTGACAACACTGACACCGCAAACTCGATAATGTCACCATTATCATGCACAGGGGGAGACGCGCTCTGTAAAAGGGCGGTCCTCTCTCTCGCACGTGTCATTTGCTTGAACGGACAACAAGCAGCGAGTCGGACTTCACCGGTGCAGGCAAGGGGAAGCCCAACGCGCAGACAGTCCCACCGGTACCCCGGGGAGCCCAGACAGTCCGTACCTGTGCTTTCCTCAGCAGGTGGATGGTGAGAGCCAGCCAGTCGGGGCAGATGTTCTCCAGGTCCAGGGTGATGAGGGCCAGGGCCAGCATGGAGCCGCGGGACAGGCCCTGCAGCAGGGTGCTGTCGGCCAGGCAGGAGTGCAGCTGTCGGGTCAACATGCACAGGTGCTGCGACAGGTTGCAGCCCAGCAGACCAACCAACAGCTGAGACTTGCAGGACAGCACCAGGGCATGGAACTAGAGGGGGCAGTGGACCGGGCCGTTGGGGGTTAGGGAAGGATATGTTCTGGTGCCATCGGGGGAATAAATAATGTAACTACGTGCTGCTGTATTTAATTTTTTTGTGCTGTCTGTGATCGTTTTGTTTTGTCCGTTTTGTGTAATTTCTTAATCATTCTACCTAAACTGTATGTGTGAACATGTATAGGCAGGGCCCAGCTGTCTGTCCCAGTCTGTGTTCCTTGTTGAAATAAAGATATACCATTTTCTTATTTATTTATATCTGTTTTCAAGTACTGTTTTGAAATGCTTAATTGTGATCCATCTGTTCTGACAAAAACAGTCATTAAGCTGAATTTAGCGGACTTCCTTTCGTAGCTAAATATTTAGCAGCTGAAACAAATAAAACCAACACACTGGGGAAGTGCAGTGGATTTAGTTCCTAGTGAATCTGGCCCAGATAAATCAAGTGTGCATCAGGGGGAAATGTTGTGGTTGTTGATACCAGTGGGACATATACCAGACATTATAACGTGATGGTGATAAAATATTAGTACAATTTCTTCTTAAAAGAAAGAAACTGATTTTGAACCTACCACTAATCCACTGAAAACCTTATGCCTAAGCTGTGCATTAGATTTAGACCAAAAAGACTAAATTGCCTATTTTGACTTTGTGACTTATCTACTGGAAAACTAGCCATTAGTGAGACAGTGATTGGTAGAAGACAACAAAACAAAAAAAATATAACCCAGGCAATCTGGTGTAAAACATCTCAGGCAACAATGGACCAGAACAACCACAACCAAGGCTTGTTTGTTTAATTCATACTTGAAGACTGCACTATTTTTTTTAACAGAATATAACAAAACCTGTGCGCTATGCTTATCAGGAAGCATTCTTAATTATTTTAAAGCAGTCGTATCACTGAGAAAGGGCTGTATTCCAGCTACCATCAAAACAATGTGGTATTTTCATGGATGTTAGACTATGAACGCGCCAGAACTCACAATGTGCAGGAATTCCAGTGGTGTTGGAGAATGCAGGTCCCAGTTCAACTTATCCAGAACGATCCTCTCCATTCTCAGTATCTCTGATGGGGAACAGCCACATCCACTACTACTGGCCAGGTCACGAAGCAGTGGAACACGCTAGACAGACAGACACAGAGAGAGAGAGAGACAGACAGACACAGAGAGAGAGAGAGACAGACAGACACACAGAGAGAGAGAGACAGACAGACACACAGAGAGAGAGAGACAGACAGACACAGACAGAGAGAGAGAGACAGACAGACACAGACAGAGAGAGAGAGACAGACAGACAGACAGACAGAGAGAGACAGACAGACAGAGAGAGACAGACAGACAGACAGAGAGAGAGAGACACAGAGAGAGAGAGAGAGACAGAGAGAGAGAGAGAGAGAGAGAGAGAGAGAGAGACACACACAGAGAGAGAGAGACACACAGAGAGAGAGAGAGAGAGAGAGAGACACACACACAGAGAGAGAGAGAGAAATAGAAAGAGAAAGAAAGAGACAGACAGACACGGAGAGAGAGAGAGAGACACGGAGAAAGAGAGACCGGAGTCACAGGTTAACAGAGTTCAAAACAACCAGTAAACATTCAAAAACGCAAGTAACTCAGTGGTGGGATTTCCAAGAGGAAACAGGGCCTCTGTGTTATCTGTCAGTAACTGCTGGACGTCTTAACACCACTAATAGGAGATTTTCAAGACTAAATACTGGAATGCGTGAAGAGACCAGCTGATTCCACGCTGTTACAGTCTCAGTTAACAAAACGCATAAATGACCCATGAAATGCTGGTAATGTTGCCAAAGACCTCAACAAACTACTGCAACAAATGCTTCCCTTCCATTAATACATTCCCAGAAATCACTTCAATTATTTGCTTTGCAATTTGAATCAAGACAAACAGAGTTTGACAGCAAAAATCATAAACCAGAGAAAATGTTACTTTGGAAATGAGAATTTAAGATGAATCCAGTCGGTATATTGAGAAAACACGATTTCAAAGACACTTCTGTATAGCTTGAAGAAAAAAAAAATCTGCAATTGTCTCACAGACTATTTTAAAAATATGAAATAATTTATTGTATCCCTTGGTTATGTTTTGATAGGACAGCCCCCCTCCCCCCACACTCCCACCCCTCTGAAACCAATGTCTTCTTCCAGGGGTGTGACATTCCACAGTTCCTGACCTACCACAAGGGGTCGCTACAGCAAGAAGAGACTAGCCAACCTCGGCCCACCCCATAAACACTCACTTCGGACAAACATGACAACACGCAGCGCCATCTGAAAACCCGACTGACATTTATTTATTCCTGAAAGACATGACTCTTATTTCTCAGTGAACCACGAAACCCAAACCCCATGTCAGTTCACAAACTGAGAAAGAGGCAAAGTCTGACAGCCCCCCTCTCTCCAATCAGGGCAGCAAAATGTGAAGACTGGATGGACTGGATGGTCTGTAGTATCTACCTCGTCTTCCTCGTTGGTTTTGGCCGCCAGGAAGTAGCAAGCGATGGCAATGCAGCGGAGATACTTCGGACGGGCCTAAGGAGAGAGGTGTTTCATTTCATTTCATTGCACTAATCGGTCTTTGTGACTAATCACATCAGTCATTTCTACCTAAGAACTTCTCATCTCAGTTAAAAGGAGAGAAAAAAAATAGCCCATATCTGGAACTCTGGGTTCTGTATTCTCTGTACTGTCAGCTAACCAGGTATAGACAGAAGGTGCTGTACTCTACAGGATGGCCACTTTGTAAGGGAGCCAGCTCTGACTGCCAGGGGGACAGGTACTACTCACAGATACCACAAGCAGGCAAAGACTAAAATGAACAATATTCTGCATCTATGTCTCCCGGCTGGCCTGGGAACGCCTTGGTGTCCCCCCGGAAGAGCTGGAGGAAGTGTCTGGGGAGAGGGAAGTCTGGGCATCCCTGCTTAGACTGCTGCCCCCGCGACCCGGCCCCGGATTAAGCGGAAGATGATGCGATGCGATGATGCGATTCTGCATCTATCCAGGCACCCAGGCTTTTATATCGCAGGATAAGATTCAAAAGCATACTAATGTCGCACCTTCATAGCACCGAAAGAGCTCCCTAAAATACTGAAGTAAATGTTTTGTCCCATGTTCCTTATTAAGAAGTTGTAGATTTTGACCTCTATTCAATCAAATTCAGACAAATAAAGCACGGTGGGGCAGCGGTGAAGACCGGAGTCCCGAAGGCTCAGCTAATTCGATCTACAGTAGATGTGTGCAAGACTTCCTTTCATTTACTCTTACTATTCATTCCTGAAATCTCTTTATTCCAGGCACCTCCACATTAGGGGGTCCTAAACATCCACTACTTGAGAACTCATTCAAATCAGATGGATGCCTCACCTTTACAGTGGCTAAGAAACGGTCTAAAATACTGATGGCAAGGGAGAGGGTCTCTGGATAGAGCCTGGTGGTGTCATGCAGGTCAATGAGCCAGCACACGGCCTCATCGCGCTGGACAGGGGAGATGTCTGTATCCTGTAATCACAGACACATCGGAGGGGTCAATTAAAATGACAGACACAATGGGATGAGCAGCGGTACACAGCGTTCAAGGGAACTGTGTTTTGTTGAGGACATATTCAAACTTGTCCACACAGGTCATGTAGTAGATTCAACTACACTAACTGTTTTTCCCCCCAAAGTACATAGTTATTGAAAAAGAAAAATCCTAACACTGACCATATTTCCAAGAGGAAAGGCTATCCCTTGAAGAATGAGTCAGAATGTTAGGACCATGATGAAACTGACCTCTGGGGTCAACCGGCTTACTTGTAACTGGACACAGGTCTAAATCTTGCTTTGGGGGGGGGGGGGGGGGGCTTTCAGCCACAATAGACAAAAGGCACTGAATATCCTACATAGCACAATCTCTTTAAGTACAGTATGGTGGGATCAGGGTGCCCTTTCAGACTGTGAGCAGACTTGAAACCCCAGTACGCCATTCCCCTGCATTGCATTGTTTCATTAAAAGAGCCTCTTGCTTGATAGTGAAATGACTTAAAGGCAATTTTTTTGAATTAATGAAAGCTGAACAGTCATGGGTAATATGAAGAATATTTTTTTACCCCACATTTGTGATGGGCCTTCTGAGAAGGTCCTGATATGCAAATTACACAGCAGTGAGGGTTCTGTCAAGACCAGCCTGAGAGGGTGTTGTGTGACCTCATCAGTGTGTCATCAGCTCGGTCTGATATCATACCAACCACAAAACTCAACACAAGCAGGTAGACAAGTAAGAACAGTAAAAAAGCCACAAAAAAACTTCATTAACTTTTCCCTTTGTTCATCGGACACAATCAACCAGCACTGTCCCCGATTACCAAAGACTAGCTACATGCATGTAACGCTGTGTGAACTTTGGTCGCAACCAGGCGAATTAGCATACCCTCCCCGGCCCAGCACTTTGGAATGTCTCCATTTTCACTCAGTGTGAATAAAGGCCCTGGTCCGATTAAAGGAACAAACGTATTGACCAGCGCTGCCGGATCCCTGTACCAATGTCCACCAGAGTGTTTCTGCTTTGCAGCTCGGCTTCCACCTCAGCTGAGCCTACCTTGACCGCTGGCCTTCTTGCTCACCTCCCTCCGCTTTCCAAACCCCACGGGAGTGGATCTCAGCGAGGGACAACTTCTGTCCTTCAGCTCAGAAGGTACGCTCCCCAAAAAAGCGAAGATTTAGTTTGGACTTGCGTTAATAACAACTGCTCTCCTTTTAATTTACCAGAAAATAAAAATCCACACACACTGTTGGGCAGATCTGATTGAATTGGTTTAACAGACTGGCTTACCCCCTTTAGTCATTGGTCCTGGTACATTGTTTTAAATTCCCACTTTCCATTTGTAAAAGACAGATAGTGAAAGCCAGAGCCTTGTATTTTGCAGAAGACTCAGTATCAGGCATTTGTGGCAGTACTATCTTATCCTAGCTGCGGAGGTTTTAGCAAAAAATAGAATGCAGCTGCATGTTGATAACCACAGTGTCTGAGTGTAGAGTTAAGCTAATCAGAAATGAGCGTGAGTAACTCCGCGGAGAAGAGGCCTCATATTATCAGTCAAGCAGGCTTCCTTTTCAAATCAAGTTAACTTTAACCAATTAACCAATGCCCTTTCAAACTAAAATGAAAGAAAAGGCATCCTACATAAATATCTGATCTCAGGTGACACTGATACCACTGCAAAGGAAATAACCTAACTAATTTCCAGATGAACATGACGGGCTGCATTTTTAGTTTTGGAACTCACCTGACAGCCGGGAGGCGGCTTTTTTGGCGTGTACGCCTTCCACTTATGGTCTTCCCTAGAGGCTGCGTTTTCCAGAAGAAAAGACAGCCTCTGGCTTTCCAAGGGTTCGGCAAACTTCATATTCGCGACCCTTGGATGTGCCTACCTCCCCACTGGATACAGCTACCTGTGAACAACACAAACAGATCAGGAATACCGGATCGAAGAGTTGTCTTGTATTCATTATTGAAAATGTAAATTTAAACAAAACTACCCTAGCTAGCTACATTCTGTTTGATGGGAAATGGGGGTTTGAGAATGTACAACAAATATTAATAGACACGGACTAGGAGAATGTTACCGCTAACGACGTTACAACCTTAGTGAAGTGAAGTTTTACTGACACTGATGCCCACCAAATAACGTTACGCGGAACAAAAAATAATGTAATCCCTATTAATAAATTTAACATCAGCAACAATATTCACTTTCTAATCTTGAGACATTAACTTAAACTAACCAGAAGCCTTACGTATAGACTATACATATAGTATCTACAATGTAGTATATATACTATACATATAGTATCTATAGTGTAGTATATAGCACCTACTACACTACTGTCTATACTGTAGCTAAACAGCGTCGATATAGTTGTCTTGCTAAAGATGCAACCAGGCCACTTATATATATATATATAACTAGCTCAAAAACATTCTGGTATTCAGTAGATATCGAACGATCACAATGGAATGCCCATATGCTTCCCAAATATACGCATAATTTTACTTAGATTAAGTATGTGACTGTCTAAAGTTAACCAACTTCCCGAATACTAGTCCACAGTACTGTACGTACATGCTACAGTAACCTACAGCTGACGTAATACCCAGCTAGCTACCGAACAAAAACAGAAGCAACAATCCAACTGTCAGTGATAGATAACTATTAAAGAAACGTGTCATTCGAAAACATAAATGACCAAATATAACTTTACTTATTAGTAAAAAAAAAAGACATGTCAAGAAAGCAGAATATTTATATACGCTTCATGACATTTAGCATTAGCTTACCTTCCCTGCAAAGCTGTGGGAATCACAGTTTAACTTGGAAATCATCCGGTCCATTAAAATAAGATTTAACAAAGAGGGGAATCGGGTCTTAAGCTAGTCCATCTTCGATTCCATTTTGAGTTTTATTTTGGGGGGGAAATTTGGTTCTTCCAAATGAAATTGTATTTAAAAAAATGAACGGAATAGACAGACGTCTACTTCCGAGGAGGGGACTCTTGGGAGAGAAATCGCTCCGCCCTCCCAAGAGCTATACGTGGGTTACGTGGGGTACATTTAACGCTGCAAAAGTGAATGGTTGCGCAGCTAGTGCTGAAATGGAATACTAAATCAATATTTTGAATAAATACTGTATTTCATTGAGTTAATATGGAAAAAATTCTACAAGTTGTTTATTGTTTATTACATGTATTTTCAAATGCTTGGTTTAAATTTGTAGGACTATTTTCTATCGCGAATGAATCCGAGTACAGTGTCACGTATCAAGATGTTTTCTTTACCCATTTACCAGATATAACGACTGAATCACTAATACATTTTTATAAATAAACCTCTGAAAATACTCTCCATAAGGACACAAATACACGAGACTGTAATATTACGAGACCACATCCTCACACCTTATTCTTGTTAGTATTCACAAATAATGTAGTCCCAAAACCTAAAATGTACATTTGTGTGATGTACATGAAGTAATACACAATTTGCAGTTGGCACGAATACAGCAATAGTATTCTGAGACAGCGCTGAACTGAATGCCCAAATAATCTGAATAACAAAATATATATTTAATGTCCCTTTTGCTTTGTACAGAACAATCTTGGTAACCTTTCAAATAAAAAAGGGTTTGTCCAGGCATCCAATAGAAATTAAGAATTTTGGGCGGACTATTTGAACGCACAAAAAGTGCGATAATTGATTGGCTGGTTGATTTGTCTTTTATCCCAACTACGTCGGGTTAACAATATTGAGCTTATCTGAAGGTCTAGATCAGCACATTAAACAAAAACACATTAATCCTCAATGAACGATACACGATGTTACATATTACGGCATTAATTTGTCCAGGACGACAAACTCCTGAATTTTACATTAAATAATTACATCATAGTTGAAAAATACAAAGGAGGCAGACCTTTCACCAAGGTGGATACCGTAGGTGATTGGCTATCGCGGCATTGACGTCGATTTCGGGGTGGGGAAAGTCTCAACATCAACAGAGAAAGGATAGTTACGGAGAAGCAGAAGAACAAACGGAAGAGATTGAGAGGGTAGAAAATGTTGTTGTAAAAACAGTCTATGGATGTAACTGACAGTACAGGTAATTATTTAAAAGCATATACATTGTTGGTAACATAGATTTGGGTGTAAACAACTATTTTGAGGTCCACTATTGTGGATGTTCCTGATGTTGTATTTGTATCCGTTCCAAACCAGTTCTCTCTCTTCAGCTTCCTGAACTAGCTGCTTACTGTACAGTACTGTAAGGATTACATTTATCTACATACCAAACTTCGTGAAAACGGCCATTTAAACTCGGTAGCTGTTGTCTGTCATGAATGTCGATTGATGTGCGATATTTACTACAGATTTACACTATATTTGCTTGCTTAGATACCGTGGCTTTGTTATTTATCGTCAAGTAACAACGTTAGCTGATTTAGCTCGCAGAGCTTTCGTCGCGCCACCGACATTTTACATTAAAACAAGTTACATTTTCGGTTACCGACCCGGAGATGAATACCGTTTTTTAAATGCCAAAAGTAAGAGTTAACGTTAGCAGCATCGATGTATATTAAAATTATTGCCAGTGAATACACTCCTTCCGAGACAACAAGAATTCATCCAACCCCTCCCCCGCCCGTCGACGATTTTAAGCATTACATAGGCTATGGATTCAAGCGAACGCTGTTTACTGTAATGTCGGATTCTAGCATTTCACTACATACCATATGTTATACATTTTAGTGATAATCTCTTAATTTCCAGAATGATTTGTTTTTGTTTGGATGTCGGTAGGCGTTAACCGAAGAAATCTGACACCGAATCCCAGCTAAAAGGAAAGGGGGTTGGACAAACCTTGACCCTATTGCCCGAGTGAACGAATGTAGGGCGGACAAACATTTACTAACACCAAACTCCCCTTCTTGTTTTGCAGTGGAAAGATTTCTATAACGGAGTCCACTCCCGTCTAGACATGGAAGCCGTCAAACTTATGAGGGAGCTTAAAGCTAATTTTGAACAGGAGAGGAATTATCTACCGAAAGAAACCGGACTTAGTCTGATCGAGTCAACCAGAGAGGTAAATATACTGTACTGAGCATATAAACATTATATATGAATTAAAACAAAGACAACTACAATAAATTACATTTGTCTGCGAATTTAAAATCTCACTGTTAGTAATGATAGTTAAAGGTCCTAAAATGTACGTCTTATGCATTGCAGAATGACAATAGGGGAATATCAGCCAAATGTAGGGATGCCAAAGTGGAGGACCTCTGGAGCCTGACCAGTTTTTTTGGCTACAGCACCAAGACTTTTGTCCTGGCAGTCAACCTGCTAGATAGATTCCTGGCCATGATGAAGGTGAGAATGGAGAGCCCATAACATTTCAACCTGTTAATGTTGAAACCCCAGCGTTCTTTTAACCGAGAAAACAGAACAATTTCATATACATTGGTCACGTCTATAATGAAAAGGTAGTTGGCCTGAGTATTCTCCATTCTGAGTAATTCCAAGCTTTTTTTTTCCTCCTTTCAGGTCCAGCCCAAGCATTTAGCCTGCATTAGCATCAGCTGTCTCCATATCGCAGCCAAAGCCGTCGAAGAGGAATGCAACGTGTCTTCTACCAACGAACTTATTCGCATCAGCCAATGCAAATTCACGGTCTCGGATCTCACTCGCATGGAGAAAATCGTCTCGGAGAAACTCAACTTTCAGATCCAAGCCATCACAGCCTTAACCTTCTTACACCTGTACCACAGGATCACACTCTCAGATACCTCAGACAGGTGAGGTGATGCGATTGACCCGTTTCTGAAGATGAGCTGTTTGACAATGAACTTTAGACACCAGACGTGAACTTTACGCAGCTGCATAACAGGCTTATGATTTGTCCCAACTGATTTTTTTTCCCATGTCAGGACTTCATCATACTGTGAATGTTCCAATAACACACTAAGTATATTCCTTTAACGTCATTACAGGAAGGAGACCCTGAACCTCGATAAACTGGAGGCGCAGCTAAAAGCCTGTATCTGCCGGATTGCATTCTCCAAAGCTAAAGTAAGGATTTGCCTCAGTCCACGAGCCAGCCCAGTTGCGTATTCCAGCAGCACCTTTAAGCAGTAGTCTGATGCCTATTGTTTTCTGTTCCACTCCAGCCATCTGTCTTGGCCCTGTCTCTCCTCACTCAGGAGATAGAAGCTATGCAGGCCGCCGACATGTTAGAAACGGCACATCATGTTCAGAGACATCTCAAGGTAAACACACATTCACTGATAATTTACAAGTCAGCAACCGGTTACTTCCACGTAAAGGACCCTTGGGGGGGGGGTTCAGTTAACTGGCAGTTATGGAAGGCAACTTAATGGGCTCTTCTAGATAGCCTGGCCTCAAGCTCTCACCTTGCTATCCTTTTACAATGCCGGAAATACATCCCCTTGGTTTCTGCTGACCCTGTCAGTTGTGTGACGACGCTGTGGTCCTTTTACAGATCGCTGACACCGAGCTGATTCACTGGAGGGGGCTAGTGGCCAAGTGCATGTCTGACTACTCGTCCCCTGAATGTAGCAAGCCAGACAATAAGAAGCTAGTGTGGATCGTGTCAAGGAGGACTGCCCAAGGCCTGCACACCAGTCACTACAGTGTTCCCGATCTGCCAACCATTCCCGAGGACTGCTGGGATGAGAGTGAAAGGTACGCAGGGATATTTTCAGAGGAAGAAACGTATATACTCATTGAAATGGGGGGGGGGGGATTACAGTAGTACACAAGAACAGGAAAATTTACCGTCGTACACTAGAACAGGAAAATCCCCAGAATAACATGTCCAAAAGGCACACAACTAAACCCCACCCCTAGTGTTATTTCTCACTATGACCACTCCTCTGAATGCTTTCAGTTGTTACAGGAGACTTTGTTATTCCTCTTTTGTGAAACCTGTGACTCGTAGCTGGTATGTCATAGTCACGTCACAGCCCCGTGTGTTGCGTCAGTCAGCCTAACCCTTCAGTTCCATCCAATTCATATGACCTGCTGTTAGTCAGACGAATGCAGCTGAGCAACCTGTCACGTCCTACCTATCAACTGTTCAACAGAACCAATTAAAAAGAAAACGCCTCCACATACCAAAGACACCTTGGAACGTTTGAGAACTGGCTTCTAGTAGACAGGTGAATTTCAGCCAAATGACTGTACAATTTCTTCCTTTCCCTCCCCCCTTGTTCATTCAGTGAGGATTCGTGTGAAGACATGAGTTCTGGGGAGGAGAGCCTGAGCAGTTCCCTGGGCTCTGATGCAGAGGGACCTTACTTCCCCCTTCATTTCCGGTGCCAAAGCAACAAGTACCCCCAGACCTCGTAGACCGCACCCCTGTGAGGGAGCCACAGTGCCTGGGTTCCACAACCTCTTCTTGTACTGTGGAGTACTCTTCACTAGTGGTTATAAGAAAACCCCACAGCTAAACATTTTGAAAATGAGAAGAAAAGAAAAAAACATTTGTTAAATTGGGCACGTTCAGGGAGTCCCCATGTGACCACCTGATTGTTTATCTTGGTGTATACAGCCCAGAGAATCACCTTCCCTAATCCTAAATACCTAATATATCTTAATTTATTCTTGTTAGTTACGGTAGGGTCAGAACACCCATTGTTTTACCAACAAACGAATCAATATACTGTATTCTCTTATTCTTTTAAGCTAAAAACAAACGTATCTATGGTACATACAGACTGTTGCACAATCCTGACTTACAGGCAGCTGAAATATTTTTTTTTTGTACATGTAGCGTTTTAAGAATAGCTGGCGGTGCATGTTTGAATTTGTCTCACATTCCAGCCGCTTCGTAGACAAGAGTTGAGTCCCAAATCGCACCCTATTTCCGATAAGAGCCTCCTATGCCACATGGAATTGCTAGTCATTATGAGTGGAATTAGGGTGCCGTTCGGTACACACGATACAACAGCCTGTGGACAATATACTGTCACCTGGGGGTTTGTTGGTAGTCCAGTTAACCCAGAAAACGTACTTTGCACAGTTTGTGTAACAAGTGTTATCGTTGTGTGACAGAGGGGTTATGTTCAGGCCGGTTATGCGTTTCCCTACAATGTCAAAGTGTAAAGCCAACGTCTGATTGTTCTGCATGGTATTATTCACAAAAACAATGTGTGTGTGTGTGTGTGTGAGTGATTATGACCTTGTTTAAAACTCAATTTGCCACTTCAGCCACATGGTAATTGAACATGGCTGGAGTGTGTGTGGGGAAAAAAGGGTCACAAAAAGCATCTAAAAAAATGCCATAAAATGTAAAAAAAGTTGATATAAAAACATGTAAATTTGTATAATGTACAAAAAAGCAAAAAAAGCTGTGAATAGTACTGTTGTAGATATTAACTTATTATTTTTTGCCACTGTTGTATGACAATACATAAAAAGAAATACTATTTTGAAGCTGTGCATCTTTTGTCTCACTTTATTAGATGTTATCTATCAAAATTATTTCAGATTAAATTCTGCTTTGTTAGTCTTACACCTATACCTACTTATGAAAACAATGACTGGCAATATAAAGAGGAAGTTCTGGCAACTTCATAAAAACATTTCACCACATTGCTCCAGAATTTCCAATTTCCACATTTCAAAACATTCAGTGACGCCACTGGAATTCTTCCAAATAGTTTTTTCCTTTGGGCCAGAGTTTAGAAAAAGCAGGCCTAAAGCAATTATTGAACACAAGATTCGCAATATGCGAAGTAGGAGCCTATTATGAAAACAAAAAAAGCCAATTCACACTTCAGTCTTGCCGCATAACAAAATCACCCGCTCAAAGAAACCAAAGGTTAAAAAGGATCACTTGCCATAGTTCCATCCCCACGATCATCTCGTTTGAAAAGAACAGTTGGGGTTGGAGCGTGCACCTTCTGGCACAGAGATCAGAAACCCATACGAGACTTCTTCCGTTTGGGTTGTGAGGTCTGTGACAGCAGTCCCACCCTTGGGGTCCTCTGCGACAAGGAGACGGAGGACATCTGAGAGGAGGCCAGAGGAGTAGCGTGGCTGCTTTCATTAAACCATTCTCCTGGTGTGGCCAAATCCGGTTCCTGGGATCCAAAAAGGACACTCAAATAATCCTGGTCCCGTGCCCCGGGCATCTTCTGGGACGTGACCCCTGTCCTGGAAGTGGCAGACGTCGTCAGGTTGATACCCACTGTTGTCCAGGGTGATAAACTATCATTGCCTGGGTTTTTTGTTGGCGTGAACAATGACCCTGTGCTGCTGGGCTGGGTGTGAGGGGATGCGGCCTGTGACCTACAAGGTTGTTTATTGGGCACAAAAGGGGACTGGGATTCATTGTTGGGGTGGGTGGGTGGTGAACTACGCCCAGATTGCTGGGGAGCTGCAGTTGTCCCGTGGAGGGATTTTCTCAGCTTCTGCAGAGAGCCAAGATGTGAACTAGAACCGGGTTCTGTGTTTGGGGTTGTGGTTCCGGACCAAGAGCTACTAAACTGGCCCAATGGAGTAGTAGGCCCCGAACCCATGTGTTGGTTGGGGGTTGTAGGCCTTGGTGTCCCTGGGTCGGACAGATCGTCCCAGTCTTTGTAGTGGAAGCTGTCCCCCCGGTCGTCCTGACTGGTGGCTGACGACCAACCGGAGAAAGCGTCGCTGTCCAGATGTGATTGGTAGCTGATGGACGAGGTGAAGCTGCCTGACAGGTCAATACGCCGGTGAGCCTTTGCTTGTTTCTCCCTCCTCCTCTTCCTTCGCAGGGCCTCCACCTTGAGGGGATCAATCAATATTATCACTACAGGGTAATAAAACTGCAATGTGAAGTCTGATCAGGACAAGAAGTAACACAAAGTGTCTGCTCACGGCTGCTCTATTTGCAGCGTTTCCATGTCTAACATTTGGCAGCGGTAAGAAATAACAGCAGAGGTTGGTTACCTTCTCCTCTCGATTCAGGCCCAGCCTCTCCAACCACCAGCTCCTCCATCCACCCAGCCCCGGCTCCCAAGAAACGGTCATCCTCTCGCTCAGCGCATCGGCCCACTCGGACGTCTTGACCGGGGCTGGGATGGGCACCAGCGCCAGCGGTTTGAGATAGGTGCTGCCGTGAACCAGAACGTCCCCCCTCCTCATGGTCTCCCGGAGGTCCTTCCGGAGGCTCCGAAGACGGTCCTTTTCCAATGGGTCTCCCTGGGGGGTCTCTCTGGGGAGGAGAACCTGGGTTTTTACGGTAAGGTGAGGGAGGTGGCACCGGTCCCTCCGGGGTCTCTTGCGGAACAGCTTGAGGAGCCACTTCTTCCACGCCAACAGGGCCTCGGCACTAACTTTTGACCTTGGCGAAACCGGACCAGCGTTAGCCGTTACAGACTCTGTGGTGAATGGCGGAGCAGGACCAATGGTTTCCTGAGTGTCGCTCGGTCCCACGTCTGAGGCGAATGACGGGTCGGGGTCATAATCGGGGTCATTGACAACCACCTCAAGACCGCCAGAATCCGGGATGTCCCACGAACGCCCCTCGACCCCGCGGTTATCGTCAGGAGAGGACGTTTCAGAGGAACAACACGCCTCATCCAGGTCTCCGCTTCTTGAGCTCTGTTTTCCTGTTCTAGGCGATAGGCTCGGTAGGGTGAAACCGACATCTTGGCCTCCTACAGAGTTCTGTTTCGTCGCTGGCGAGTCTGACTCCGTCTGGGACATCAGCGTGTGGTAGAAAATGTCTCCGGCCTCAGTGAGTTGCAAGACACAGATACACTCATCCTTGCCTTGGCTGTGATGGATGAATGTGAGACCTGAAAGGAGTGAAAACATGCGAGGTGAATATTCAACTTGGGATTGCCAAGTAAGAGTTTGGGATTTCACTGGGGGCTCGGGGCGAAACCAACACCACAACTAAGCCAACAAAATGTCAATCTGAGATTGATAAACCAAGCCTTTCCCTCTGCGTGTGAACACTTCCCTGTAAACACACATGGGGTGGGAACCAGGGAGGTTAGTGAAAAGTGAAGAAAAAAAACGATTTCAGATGAAGGCCACCTTGGATCGTAAATTAATGACAAAATCTGCTGGGGACAAATGTACAAAACCACACCAGCTCATGGACTCACCCGCAGCCGGCACGGCTAGCCTGTCCTGGGCCAGACGCTGGCGATGGGGGAGCTGGACGGACAGGTGCCCCAGGCTGTCTCTGGGGCTGAGAAGGGCCCGAGGCGGGCCCCAGGTGACGCAGGCCTCCTCCCTTCCACCTGGACAACCAGGCGTCACAGACATTAGTCACCCAGTAGACGTTACAGTGGGCGAGTCGACATTACGTCAGCATTTACCAGCACTGAGATCAATGTTTACCTGGAGGTAATACAGGATTTATAACAGATGACACAGACTGCCTTGTCTCCCAGGTAACAGCAGGCTCAATGTTAACACCCAACATATTAAAGACTATTACTATTAGAGCCATGGCTTGTCAGCAACAGCATGACTCAGACAGTTAAACACACACACACACACACACACGTTTGTACAGCTACCCTCATGGGGACCAGAAAATTGCATGCTCCCTTGCCCTAATCTTAACCCTAAACCTAACCTTAACCTAACCCTAAACCAACAATGCCTGGACCTTAAAGAAACCCCAATTCTAACTATGAAATAAATTGTACGTTTGACCCTAAACCCAGAGCCGGAAATTGACTTTTGCCTCACGGGGACTGGCAAAAGGTCCCAATG
Organism: Esox lucius; assembly: GCF_011004845.1. Taxonomy (NCBI): domain Eukaryota; kingdom Metazoa; phylum Chordata; class Actinopteri; order Esociformes; family Esocidae; genus Esox; species Esox lucius. The sequence goes on from NC_047591.1 coordinate 22,473,654, forward strand.
AGAGAATATTTTTCTGGTTTTACTATACTCATTGGGACATTTGGTCCCCATGAGTTTAGTAAGACCTAACACACATGCACGCACGCACGCACGCACACACACACACACCAACCTGAGTACTGCAGCACTGTCACTTCCTGTGATCTCTGGGAGCCCAGTAGCACTTTGGTAGGTCCGCCTCCTGACGGTGACCCGGCCACAGCCTGAGCAAACATGGGAGGCTGCTCCATCATGTGATCCTGCTTGGCCACTGGCAGGCAGGGGAAACGCTCGTCCAGGATGTATGCAGAGTACTGCCAGAATCACACAGACATATTTGAAGTCAAATACATGTTTGTCCCATTATTTAGTTCGCACGAGACCTGAAATATCAACTCCCCGCTGTGACGCTAATCACTGGGGAAAAATACAGTTGTTAAAATGCTGCCTTTAGTTTCCTACAGTGTCATTGGAGTTCTGGCTTAAAAAGAGACAACATGTAGAGGAAAAAAAGGTCAACATTCAATAACTGTAAAGGACATGGGGTCAAGAGTCCATAAGTGAACAGAGGTCAACAATCCATAACTGAAGCGGACGTGATTGTCAAGATACACTGCAACAGAGAGAGTACGTGTAATGTACAGACGCATTGTCACCGAAGCAGTTATTACATTATCACCTGGGTGGTAATGAGGTGGTGGAAGGTGTGGACTTCACTTAGGTATTTGGACAGGATGACCCTCTCTCCACTCTTACAATCTGGAGTTTGTCCGATACGAAACAGTGTGTGGCTACGGTCTTTGACCTTTAGAGAAAAGAACAATAGATTTTACACTAATGTTTGTACCAACTCAGCATTTCTCAAAATCAATATTATAAACAATTTATTGGTTTTGGAAAAACACTGAATACTATAATCAGTCAGGTTTGTTTTGGAAATGTTCAACTCCTGACAGACTAAACCGGTTGATTTTCCAAGCCTGGTGCATCTTACTCTGATGTCAGTCAGCTCTACACCACTCCTGTCGGCATACACCATCACCCTGGGGTGTCCAGAGAAGTCGGACCACCTCCATAGAGACTTGGTGTTAAAGTACAGGTTGCAATCTTCCTGACGGAACCTCTGCAACCTGGGACATAATCAGAGAACAGGAAAACACAATGAGGACGAAGGAATTAACCACTGGCTCTCCACACTCGGTTAAGGTAATGCTTGTAGTGACAAACATTACGAAACCTTACTCGAAGAGTGTGATTCTCCGCTCGTGTCTTCAAGTGTGCACTTGCAACCGCTCACTCCATTTCATGATGGGGAATGTGTGAGACTAATGAGTGCACACTTAGTGAGAGGGGGTGGGGAGAACAGGAGAAGGGTAAATAATTGGGGCAGGGCCATGAATTTAGCGACACGGCGGTTAGCCTCTTACCCTCTCCCCAGGGTCCATAGATGGGCAGCTCCGCTCTCACTGGCCACCAGAAGCTCTCCTTGGACATGGGGACTGAAAGACATGAGGACAGGGATAAGCAGACATAGATATACATCTGTATTAGCGCTGGTTCAAACAAGTGTTTCCATGAAAACACACAAGAAATATGAATATGAACTGTGCTTTCGTCAAAGAATCCTCCATTTGCAGAAATTACAGCTTTGCAGACCTTTGGTTCTAGCTGTCAATCTGTTGAGGTAATCTGAAGAGATTCACCCCATGCTTCCTGAAACACCTCCCACAAGTTGGATTGGCTTGATGGTAACTTGGTACCTATCATACGGTCAAGCTGCTCCCAGAACAGCTCAGTAGGGTTGAGATCCATTATACACAGAATACCAGCTGACTGGTTCTTCCCTAAATAGTTTTTGCATAGTTTGGAGCTGTGCTTGTTTTTAGCCGTGCAAACAATTGCAAAAGGGTTTTCTAACGAACAATTAGCCTTTTAAAATGATAAGCCTGAATTAGCAAACACAATGTGCCATTGGAACACAGGAGAGATGGTTGCTAATAATGGACCTCTGTACACCAATACACAAAACTGAGTACACCCCTCACATTTTTGTAAATATTTGAGTATATCTTTTCATGTGACAACAATGAAGAAATAACACTTTCCATCCATCTTCTTCCGCTTATCCGGGGCCGGGTCGCGGGGGCAGCAGTCTAAGCAGAGATGCCCAGACTTCCCTCTCCCCAGACACTTCCTCTAGCTCTTCCGGGGGGACACCGAGGCGTTCCCAGGCCAGCCGGGAGACATAGTCCCTCCAGCGTGTCCTAGGTCTTCCCCGGGGTCTCCTCCCGGTGGGACGGGCCCGGAACACCTTCCCGGGAAGGCGTTCAGGAGGCATCCGGAACAGATGCCCAAGCCACCTCAGCTGACCCCTCTCGATGTGGAGAAGCAGCAACTCTACTCTGAGCTCCTCCCGGGTGACCGAGCTTCTCACCCTAAGGGATCGCCCAGCCACCCTGCGGAGAAAGCTCATAACACTAAATAACACTTTGCTACAATGTAAAGTAGTGAGTGTACAGCTTGTATAACAGTGTAAATTTGCTGTCCCCTCAAAATAACACAACACACAGCCATTAATGTCTAAACCGCTTGCAACAAAAGTGAGTACACTCCTAAGTGAAAATGTCCAAATTGGGCCCAATTAGCCATTTTCCCTCCCTGGTGTTTGTGTTACATGGTCTAAGGTGTGAATGGGGAGCAGGTCTGTTAAATTTGGTGTTATCGCTCTCACAATCCCCCATACCGGTCACTGGAAGTTCAACATGGCACCTCAGGGCAAAGAACTCACTGAGGATCTGAAAAAAAGAATTGTTGCTCTACATAAAGATGGCCTAGACTTTAAGTTTACCCTGAAACAGAGTTGCAGCACAGTGGCCAAGACCATGCAGCGGTTTAACAGGACAGGTTCCACTCAGAACAGGCCTCGCCATGGTCGACCAAAGAAGTTAAGTGCACATGCTCAGTGTCATATCCAGAGGTTGTCTTTGGGAAATAGACGTATGAGTTCTGCCAGCATTGCTGCAGAGGTTGAAGGGGTGGGGGGGTCAGCCTGTCAGTGCTCAGACCACACACAGCATTAAATTGGTCTGCATGGAAGCTTCTTTCAATGATGCACAAGAAAGCCAGCAAACAGTTTGCTGAAGACAAGCAGACTAAGGACATGGATTACTGGAACCATGTCCTGTGGTCTGATGAGACCAAGATAAACTTATTTGGTTCAGATGGTGTCAAACGTGTGCGGCGGGAACCAGGTGAGGAATACGAAGACAAGTGTGTCTTGCCTACAGTCAAGCATGGTGGTGGGAGTGTCATGGTCTGGGGCTGCATGAGTGCTGCCGACACTGTGAATGCTAACATGTACTGTCACATACTGAAGCAGAGACTGGGCCGCAGGGCAGTATTCCAACATGATAACAACCCCAAGCACAACTCCAAGAATACCACTTCCTTGCTAAAAGAGCTGAGGGTAAAGGTGATGGACTGGCCAAGCATGTCTCCAGACCTAAACCCTATTGAGCATCGGTGGGGCATCCTCAAACGGAAGGTGGAGGAGCACAAGGTCTCTAACATCCACCAGCTCTGTGATGTCGTCATGGAGGAGTGGAAGAGGACTCCAGTGGCAACCTGTGAAGCTCTGGTGAACTCCATGCCCAAGAGGCTTAAGGCAGTGCTGGAAAATGATGGTCAAAGTGTAATTTCTTCAGTGTTGTCACATGAAAAGATACACTCAAGCATTTACAAAAATGTGAGGGGTGTACTCACTTTTGCGAGATACTGTAGATATTCCATTAAAAATCAGATGTTTCCAGCTCCAACAGTCACAACATTAACAATCTACACTGCGTATCTGATCAATTAGATGTTATTTTAACAGAAACAAAATTACTCTTCTTTCGAAAACAAGGACATTGCTAAGTGATCCCAAACATTTGAACGGTGCTGTATAAATTATATATAATGTACAACTACGAGAGCAAATGGCATGTTTGTGGTAAAATTCAGTAAGTAATCCCCCAGTAGAAAGACATGCATTCACATTATAAAACAATATGAATTTCAATGTGCTGAACTAACTGCCACAAAACCTCAGTTTGTAACAGAAACACTACATAATCACAAACAACTCTGACGACTTAGACGAAAAAGTGATGAAGAGAAACTATTTTACATGGACAATATGGGAACAACCATAGCTAGCCTGAATCAACTGGAAATCCATTTTGTTGGTGAATCACAGCGTAAGACACAAGGTTCTAACATGCCAAGTAATCTCAGAAAATGGCTTCTCAAGGACAGAAGTGATCATCAAACAAAGATTCAGAGCCCAAACGAAAGCATCAAAGAATACCAATCATTCCACATTGACAAAACGAATGCCATGAAGGCTTTAACAATGAGACTCACAAGGAAGAGTAAGCAAACTTCAATGACCAGGAAGTATTTACCAGCAGCGTGGGTGGATCTAGCTCCTTACTTGGATGCATTCTGGGATTTCTGTTGTTGTAAAAGTGGTCCCGTTGAGCCAAAACCGGTCCCCTCAATAATGCACACTGTCATTAATGACCAGATAGGTAGCCTTGTTAACAAAACCACTAAAAAATGTATGGAATGTCAAGGATAGTTAGGTTGACAAATTATTATACTTCTAGATTATACACATTGAAAAAATAGGTGATGTGAATTCTGACTGACTGACAGCTGTGGTATGTTGTATGTAAGTTAAGCAGTAAGTAAGTGTCCCTGACTGCATCTTGAAACTCATCTGAACTCTTTTAACAGATTAATTAAAATACTTCCATTACCACATGTTGTGCTTTGTTCATTTCTATGTTCATATTTGTATGGTCTTCTTCCCAGCACAGACCTTTTCCCCCTGATTCCATCAAATTCATTGATTATAATGCAGTTATTACTAAGATGTGTGATTGATTCATCCAGCTCATTTAAAATGTATGCAATTACTACAAGTTGCTCTGAATAACAGCATCAACTATATGACTAAAATGTTAATCTTTAATTAATCGGTTTGGACTCTGGGCTGTAAAGGGACTCACTAAGTTAAAGAAAGTGTAGATGTTTCACAACAGATTATAAAAAATAAATTAAATTACAATCTTGGAAGTCCCTGAATCCACTTCTTTAATCAAGGAAAAAAAATAACCTTGGCAGTCACCAGGAATGAGAAAGGTCAACACTAGTTATGTAAACTGTGACCTAAAAACAACCGTCGAACAATATAGTTACTAAAAAATAAAAACAGGAGGCCCATCTCATAAATAGGACAAATGAACAGATAACATTTTACTTGATTTATTTTTGGCCCACATAAGAAATACCCTGATGCATCAGAGTGTATAATGGCTTAGTAAACTTTTGACCAAATCTCAGCACCATCCTACACAAAAGGCAAGCTGCTGTCCATGACATCTGACCTCACCAGACCACAGAGCCTAAGCGCTTTTCCTTTTCTACTTCATCATTAAATGCCCACACCTGGCCTCCGGGTCTATATCAGTCCCTGGTTAAAGGGTTACAATGAAAAGTGGAACTGGTGTGGAGCTCCAGAGTTGAGGTCGAACAGTCCATTTGGTACAACATAACAAATGACAAATTACACTCCCATGAGCTTCAAACCAGAATCCTCTGATAACAGACACACAATTCAGAAATTTATCAGAGAAACACCTATGCGTTCAAATGCATTAGAAATAGCAGAGCTCCACGTTACCTGGCACTGAGGCAAGTAGCTGGGTGCTTGGTCTTCACAACCTCCAGAATCTTAGGCTTGTTCTTCTCACTGACCCTCCAGACACCACACAGGTAATCAGAGCGCACTCCAACCTCATCTACGGCAGGAACACAGCAAAACAGCCAGGTGAGTTACATAGACATAATGACATAGAACAAATGAACGGTACATATAATTTAAGGCAGCAACAACTAGTCAAGAAATACATTTTAAAGAAGAATTTTGACCACAGAAAGAGTTGGCTGCAAATATCACTATTGATCAGTTGGGACTACGTGAGGGGCTGCCAAAAAGAATAAACATCAAAAGATGGATGACACTTGATCGATCATCAAAATAGTTTGCTGCTGCCCTAATTTTATGACGAATTACATTCAGTTAGCCACACTGAATTCTAAATATCCCATCTGCAATACAATTTCCAGGCCGTGTTGAAACGGTCAACAGCACAGCACAGAAGTTGCATTGTACAGACCAACCAAGGAGGGGAGTTCAGGGGTCGGTGCTTACAGTGAACCTGGCGAACCCCTATGGAGACCTGTCTGACCGGGCCGCTGAGTTGGAACGACAATGGGGTGGGGCTCAAGACAAAACATGGCTTCCCTTCCTGGAACTCCAACGCCACCCTATGGAAGTCTGTGGTACTGCATTGAGGTCATTTGAAATTGTTCAACCAAAACAAAAATGACACGCTTTATTATATGGGTATGACATAATGTCACACATTAACATCATAGCTGGCAGTTTTAACCAGGTGGTGGCCACAAGCGGTTAACGGCAGTCTGTCAGTACAGCCACATCAATACACATTCAAGACAAACTAAAGGATACTAAGGTTGTCAAAGCCCACTTTCCCAGGATACACTAGACAGCCTTGCTGCAAGGCGCCGCTGGTGCTGAAGGGTATGTACTCAAGGGCGCCCCCTGTGGTGTTGTCAGAGAACTGCGCCTGTTCCCTCTGATGAGCCAGTTCCTCGTGGAGCAGGTCAGCGAGTAGGTCAGGGGGGATGTCATGGATCACATCTGACAACAGGTTGACGTACCTCTTGACCCCATATCCCATGCGATTATAAGCACACCTGTTGTTCAGGACAGAGAACCATTCAGATGCACCAGTGTGATTGGTTGACGCACAACATGGGGACCGATTCACTCTGTTTTAAATCAAAAGGTCGATATTACATTCCCGTGGGATTGGAGTGACAAGTGCGCAACTCTAGTTTTCCGTTACACAAAATGAATGACTGAAAAACGTGGCAAAGTTTCACCCAGGAGTTCAACACTACCTGGCTGGCAGACAGGTAAAAGCCAAAAACCTCACAAGGAACAAGCTGGTAAAAACAACGCACGGACATCCAATGTGATAATGTGACCGCATTTCAACCATTTTGAGAGGCACATTAGTCACGAGAACGCTGCATTAACAAGGCCAAGCTCCTCCAAAAACACACTGTCAGGTGCCCCCCCACCCCCCCTTACTTGGACATTTCTCTACCAATCGTAGTCAATAAGAGGCACTGATGTGCAGCGGATCATATGAGGAAGGAGGCGTTGCGCACCCAATCAGCTACAATCGGTTGCCCCTCAACGCTACCATCTCGCTCCTCTAAACCAATGATTTTTTCAGGGGGACTAATCGGACGGAAGGAGATTTCAAATATGTCACAAGTTGCGTTGTGTGATTATAGAAAAGCTTGTGAATACAGGCAGCACCACATGAGAAGAAACCTTCTCTGTGGCCGAATTAATCGCAGTGTTGGACTTAAACCAAGTTTGACTTTTTAGTTTTAGAACCAGGCTTAATCTTTGTAGGTGAAACTGGCCTACGGCGTTCGGACGAAGCACGGCGTTCGGGAAATCAGGCCATGAACATGTGACTGACATGAAACGCTAGGATCACCAAAACAAAGGGTGCGGCTTTGAGAGGCATTTCAAACGAGTGAATGGGATGTTCACAGCCTACAGTTTCCGAAAAGAAGTAACATATAGAATGGAAACCCTCAACCTACAGTAGCGTTTCAACTAAGAGACAAGACTTAGGTTAACTCATTGTACTTACTTTATGGACGTCAGTGATTCAATAAAGTTGTCTGTCTGCCACATGTGATCCGCTTTTTGATCACTTGCCTGGAGAGTTAGAAACATGCAGTGAAACTTAACTGCATTGCTGATAGTTTAACACTCCTATACAACACATTTGACAGGACAGTCACCTTTCTCTTTCCCTGTCCAAAGTACCAGTTCTCTCCCAGGACATGGCTCATCGTGCAAAAGGCATCCTTATAGTTATACTGGTAGAAGTTCTGCATCTAAAAAGAAGAAGCCATCCACATCAAGAGCCAAGAACTTCTCACTCTGAATTGTGCCTTTACAGTGATCAAGTATTCACGTAGAAATGACAGCGATGGGTATTTGCGTACAAATGATCTTACATGCTCTGAGAAGTCCAGAGGATCTGGGAGCGCTGTTGATGACCACGTAACGGCTATAAAATGTAGAAGCCATATTTGGTCAATAAAACGTGGAATTACATGCCAAACCTTAGCAAACGCCTGAAACAATATGAAAGTTACTGACAGTCCATGCCACGATTGTTACCTCTTTTAGGTTTCAGAAGGGGCATTGGTACAGGTTCCAAAGGCAACCATGGTTCTCCCTTTACTTGATGTTGAGATTGGAATTTCCAGTGTACTTTGGGCAGAGAAGCGCCTTCCTTGAATAGAAAAACAAATACACGACTTGAAAACAATACTCTCTGGCCATGCATACCATAACAGGGAAATTACATGTGAGGCACTTTCCAACCAGTCACGATGAGGCCAACTGAGATGGCAGGGAAAGGGTATTGCCACCGATTTCATCATAACTCACCTCATGTCGAACCGTGTTAACTTCGAACACCTGACCATACGAACCCCAGCCTCCGACATTATGTTGGAACTTCGAAGTAGGAGGCCCAGAGTTAAAATAAACCGGAAAAAGTGTATGAGGAAATTTATAATCCATATCCAAAGGAATGGGAATCTCAGTTCGGCTTCGAATGACAGGTCTAGGCATGTCCTAACTAGCTAGCTAGTTGGCTATCTACCATGTGGCTAGGTTAGCCGCCACTACCTAGCCAGCTAGAAATACTCATACTCATTGCCACGCGTTACAATATTGCATTTATTTGCCAGAACAACATCTCCCAAATAAAACCCCAGTAAATCCTAAAATGCGCACATTATTTAGAAAAACACAGCGGTGAAACTCCAGTGATATCGATGTGACACGTGCAGCACAACAAATACGCGCTCTCCCCAGCTGGACGAAAAGGTAGCGTACAGCGTAAGCATTGAACACTAGGCGCGGCTACCCCGGCCTGCTCACACCATTGGTCGGACATATTCTACGTCGTTAGAGTAACGGCCCGTTTGACCAATAAGATCTGCGTACCTACAGATTCTTTATGCACGTCTTGACAGCCGTGCCAGTGGACTAAGTTAAAAAATGCTACTCCCTAATATCCTAGATTAGTTAGCATGAGTATACCTGTCAGAACAATTGAAGTAATACACCGCAACTTTAGCCCTAAGGCGCCGATAGTTGTTATTTTCAAAATCAACAGGCTGCGTGGCAGGGTCGGTATAAGAACGCCTGTAAAGCCGCATATGCGGGAGACACCTACCACTAGGTGGCGTAAAGGAAACAGGCTAGCTACTATTAGTAGATAAGGTTGGAATAAGGCTACGGCGGTTAACTATGCATATGTTATAATTAAAATGTGTACAATAATATATATATATATATATATATATATATATGTATATATATGTATATCTTAATTCCATTTGGAAACGTATAAAGGTGCATTCAACATTAGCATTTATTTTTGTTTACGGATATGCAAATGATTCGTACCTTTTGATAGGAATGGGATTCTTAAGCTACACCTTGCTTTACCTGGTCAGTCACGTGGCTGGTGTATCGTTTATCAGTAGGGTTGAGGATGTGTAGGCTACATATTATTTAAGCTATCAGCGTGTTGCAAGATGGAATAAAACGCTCTTATGGAAGTTTGTTTGAATGAAAAACTGCAGGCATTTTTTTGTGGTACATCCAAAATTCATCCTGTCAAACCAGTTTATCAAGTTTCAGGTTGGGTAGGTAGCCATTACGCAGGTATCGGGAGTGTACAACAACTCCGCAATTGTTGGTGGCAAGTAAGACAGAGCAAACATGGTACAATAAGTAGAAACTGGAAATCATTCGTGAAGAAAAAGACATTGTCGAATACAAAGAAATACTGGTGAGTAATTTATTATACGCCAATAAATTATTTTCATGGATTTTTTACCAAACGTATAGCGTGATGTTCACACATTGTCCCGGTTTCTTTCCTCTTATTTTGAAATTAAATTAACTTTACTTCCGGTGTGTACATTCACACTAAATGCTATTTAATCCCGATCGTAAATTATTTTTTTAATCAATTACTAGCCCCGGAGTCCAGTTGTGGGATTCCCAGACGTTACCATACAGATTTGCTTTGTTTTTAAGACACTGAAATTCAACACTACTGTTGTTTGCTCCTTTGGGTTTAAGGCCGGGTGTTTTGTAAAAGCTCTTTGTGACAGCTGCTGATGTAAAAAGGGCTTTATAAATTCATTTGATTGATTTATTCTATTTAGTTGTGCAGTAGCCGCTATGACTTTTTTTTTAAACGGAATTGTTTTTAACCAAAATATATTTCCCTTCAATAGACATACAGGTGTTAAATTAAGTAGTGGTAATGTTGTATAAATGAGGGAAGGTAGCCCCGACCGGACTTTTTGAAACCTGATCGATGGGTTTGTGTCCTCATAATTCATAGTGCGGTAAAGTGTTGGGAAGGAATCACTATCTTTGACAGACACAGACAGACAGGGAGAGATGTAAAAGGAAAAGGCTGCAGTGTATGCGTGACCAATATTATTGCCTTCAGTCAAACCCCACTGTAAATCAATACCAGAAACACCTGTGCAAACACACCCATTTTCAACAAGTCCTATACTTTGCCTAGACTTGAGATAGGCAGACTTAAAGTTAAATACAAAATACATATATCTTTGTTTTAAAGCTGTTAATAATTATATGCTTTTAATTAAGATTTTAGTGTATAACAAACTGATGTGCAGTTTTATAAAGGTATCAGTCTGTTTCTCTGTATTTACAGTGATATGCGTTGTTCTCTATATTGCCCACCTCAACCTGGTTGTAGCTCTTTGTGTTCTGGAATGGTCTGAGGTGGGGCTAGAAAACTTCAGACACGTAGGGTCCAGACATCTGGTTTTCACCTCCTTCTAATCAGGGACTAATTCAAAAACCCAATGGGCCATTTTTGCGGACAAAGATTAAGCTTAGTCATTTACTTAAATAATGGAGATTTCTATTGTTCTGCTGTTTGACTAGGGTTAATTTGTGTTTGTGAAACAGGTCCAAAGTGTTTCCTAGTTGTTTCCCTCTGTGCTTAAAACATGCCTTGGTGTGGACTTTCCCCCTCTTCTGTACTCTGCATTTTATTTTTATTTAATTGGGCTCTGGTCAAAAGCATTGCACAATATATAAAACTTGACACTTTCTGAGACATATGATTATAAACCATCTTCTAGATGTTAGTCGGTCATGTTGAGGATCTGTTTGTCAGAAGAACACCTATAGGTTGAGGTTTTTCTTCATGAAAAATCTAAAATGGACAGGCTTCCACATGTCCCACATGTTCAAGATTCCAGTTCATGTTGCATCACGTTCACCAAAATAACATAAGCTATACACGACATAAGGCTGAAGTCTAATACATGCTACATTATTTTTCAAAGATGCAATTTGGGACAAAACCTCATACTTTGGCCTTGGTGTGTAATATGTGGTTTATGTGCGTCTTTTATTAGAATCACTGTCATACCTCTAATTAGTATGACATTACAAGTTTCAATGTGAGTGGTTTTGATGGCATTTGGCACAAAATAACATGGTATACAATGTTCTGGGCCACTTCTTGACTCGTCTGTTGTTCAACCGGTGGCCAAAAAAAAAAAAAATATATATATATATATATATATATGCTTTGATACATAAATACTGCCAAATGCCGAGTGCTGTTAACTCACCAAGTGAGGATTGTAATTGGTACAGTTTTGATTGTGATATAAGGATTGCTCCATTCAATCAATCAAATGTGTTTATAAAGCCCTTTTTACAACAGCAGTTGTCACAAAGTGCTTTACAGAGACACCCGGCCTTAAACCCCAAAGAGCAAACAACAGTAGTGTTATTTCCAGTAAACAATATTTTGTACAATATTATATGAAAATGAAAACTTCAGCCAGTTGTCAATGTTCTGGTGGTCCCCTACAGCCTTACAATCTCATTTGGATCTTTGAGTAAATGTAGTGTTCCAGAAGGTTTTGTTGATCTGTCCTCTTAGTTACATGGTTAAGGTGATTGTGTTGGTAGAGACAGACGCATGCTGAGGGGAATTCTAGGCCATACTAGACTAACTCCACCAATTTAGAAAAAAAATCATTTGACCAAGATTTGACTCTGATCTGGCAGCCAAATGGTGTTTCACCTCATGGTCTCTGATTGAAGGCAGGCTCATCCATATGAGATCCTTCGTTTCATCAGTCTTGATTTTCTTAGCAGCTACGGCTCTTGCCTAGTGTGCATCACGGTGTTTACCCCAGGTGATTACCTGACACCATGGGCATCACCGTTAATAGAAATACCACGCACACTCACTGCTACCAAGTCATTTTATTGTAGTGCAAATACTGTAGATAAGTTTCTACCCTTATTTCAATGCCTGATGAGGTCCTAAAGGTTGAAATGTTGTGTCTGTAGTATCTGATCACTTCAGGCAGTTGGGGTTTGTCTGAAGCGGACAGTGTCTATGTCAGGCTGTTTGTTCCTGTTGGTTAGTTTTATTTTATTTTTTTACAAGGTATGACTGAGAACACGTTGTGGTTTTCAGCAAGAACTCACAGGTTCCATCTATCTATGCAACCGTTATGTTTCTGGTCAGATGCTTTAACCACAATAGGCTGCTTTGTTGTTTTGAGCGACTCCTCAGCGTTCTTACAGCTAGTCCACCATGTCCAGGATGTAACAGTTTAAAAACGTTTCGATCTCTACCCATTCTGCCCCCCCCCCCCCCCCCCCCCAACACCTCAGGGTAACTTGCTGTTGGACGAAGGGCAGTTCCCTTGTATTAAATATTGAAGCGAGGGTGAGAAGGACTTTGTAAGTCCCCTTGTGTCGTGTTACAAGCCAGCGAGGCAGAGTCAGGCAGAAATATGTGGCTCCTGGGTGGTGTCCTGAATGCCTGTTGTCCCCGTTTCCCTTCCCCTGCATTGTTTCTTTAGGACCGTGTCTCGGCCAAGACTGGAGAACTGGTTTGGCGACTAAGACATCCGGCCATGCGTTGCACCACTTGTGTTTAACACCATGGTATACGTGGACCTGGGTGGACAGGGACTTACTGGACAGGACTGTGGTGGTAATGGCCATATACCGCACCAGATAGCCTAGTGGTTAGAGCATCTGACCAGCAATATAATAGTTGTATAGATCATAACTATGAGTCGTCAGATATGAAAAGAATGTGCATGGTAAACTCGACAGCTACTTATAGAACGGAAAAACCTGTCCTGTGAGAAGTTCATTCCTCGTTCTGTGCTCTGCTAGCATCACATTGTTGTCCCAAAGATTTAGCCGTGAGGAAGTCTTAGGTATGTCTGATCAAATGTTCATAAGGCCCATGACTGCGTCACGCTACTTCACAAAGAGTGGGACAAAACTCAAGCAATTCGAAATGTCATGTTGGATGTGTCAACAACATTATGTAGACACCCGTGACCATTGAACCAATAATATTGTACGTCATGAGTAAGCAGGTTGATTCAACATCTGGCCGGTTGACGCAGTGCTGGAATAAAATTGTAATTTGTACACTGTAAATAAAGCCAAACTGGGCTATTAAGAGGTTTGATTTGGAAGAAAAAAAGAAATTTAAGAGATGGTAGTCCTTGCTCCAGTTGTCTTTGAACAACCGTTACAAACTTCAGGTAATTTTAGCCACTGCTGAAACTCTGCAGATGTTAAGCAACCAGGTGAGTCATTGGAACCACAATCTCTTTCATTGTCCCTCGCCTACAGAAAACTAGCAGGCTGTCTTTTGTATTCACTTTCCCTGGTGGCAGACGTGACTGTCTGTGATTGGAGTTGGTGCAACCTTTATAGGTCAGGCTGATTTCCCCCCTAATTGGTCATGGAGATGAGTGGATTTTTGTCCTTCAAAATGCCAACACTCACTCCTTAAAAGGTGGAGCTTAGTAATGTGAAAGGTCAGTTAGGGTGTGTCCCAGCTAACTTCCTCAGCGTAAGCTAGGTCCTAGAAGTGTCTTTGGCCCATGTACGAAGGACCTGGCCTGGTGACTCACATTAGATTGGATGACTTGTCCTCTAACATTAGATTGGATGGCTGGTTTCTAATGTCAGATTGATGATAAAAATCTAATTGTATTTCCAAAAACAATAACATTTCTCAGTTTCAACATTTTATATGTTGGCTTTGTTGTATTTTCAATTAAATCTAGGGGTAAATTCTCTTTCGGTTTGCATTTTACACAGTCCCAACTTTTTCAGAAACGGGTTTGCATTTGCAATTTAAAAAATGACTATTGATCTGCCTCTTAATGCTTGTGTTCCTCTCAGTGTTTGATTACGTCGGCTGATGTTGGCTATTTAAGTCTGTGTCTCCGCTTACATGCTCCTTGTATGTTACATTTGGTTGCAACATACAACAAATCCTTCAGAAAAATAATTTCTGAAGGATTTCCTCCTGTGTGACAATAATGGGTGGTAAAACCTGTCCCTCACCTGTCCCTCACCTGTCCCTCGACCAGTGTGCGGCCTCCAGACGTGTCGTCATTATGAGTCGACCACGAGCAGACTCCCAGGGTTCCCTGGGCCCCGATGATGAAGTGGTGCCATACAGCGACGACGAGACCGATGACGAGTTGGAGAGCTTGGAGGACGAGGGGCCCCCAGGGGTGCCGCCAACTGAGGAAGTCAAGAGTACCGGTGAGAGATTACGACCACACACAAACCTCAGCCATGGAACGGAATGACTACACCCTAGTAGTTGTGATGCCGTTCGCTGTTCGTTTGTAAATGTAGCGGTTTTACAATTCTGGCAGAAATTGTGTTTTAGCCCACTGGCTGTTTCTCTTTTTTCCCCCAGAGTCTGGTTGGAGTGTCAAAGCAAACGACAGAAGGTTCTGTAAGCTGCCAGAGTTTCAGAAGAAATACTTTTTGTGTCTGAAGAAGTCCAAATACTCAGTAAGTGCTTGTACTATTTCGAACCTAGATTGTGTTCGTTAGTCGTAGAACGAAAGGAAATGGACTAAAACAGGGAGGTTGGACCTGGACTTGTTCATTTAGAAACAAGTTTCACATTTATTTTAAATATGAGCTGATGAACTGATGGATGGGACTGCAGATAATACAATGAAACAAGATGGGAACCATTTGTCCAATATATATTTGGTTTGACAAAACATTTTGCAACTAAAACATTTTTCTGAATACACCACTGCTTTATATCAACTCATCAAACTTTTTCTTTATTTTGTCAATTGTATAATGTGAAAGACAAAAGCTCAGAAACCGTCCCCAGAACACGATATTTGAGCCATGTTTTTTGTTGAGCCTTTATAGAGCTTTTATTATTATGGCAACTGAAATGGCAATACCTTTTTGAGTGTTTGTCTTTTGGATTGTTTGTACAATTCTGTATGTTGCAATTGTTGACATAGTATTGGAAAAAGTGAATCATGGACGATAAGGAAGTTTTTTCTTAAGTTATTTTGGTTGTCCCTTTTTCCTCCATAGTTCTTCCTCTCGTGTCTGTCGCAGACCAGCCGTACAGAGTTCTCCCATAATACAGACCGGCCGTACAGAGTTCTCCCATAATGCAGACCGGCTGTACAGAGTTCTCCCATAATGCAGACCGGCCGTACAGAGTTCTCCCATAATGCAGACCGGCCGTACAGAGTTCTCCCATAATGCAGACCGGCCGTACAGAGTTCTCCCATAATGCAGACCGGCCGTACAGAGTTCTCCCATAATGCAGACCGGCCGTACAGAGTTCTCCCATAATGCAGACCGGCCGTACAGAGTTCTCCCATAATGCAGACCGGCCGTACAGAGTTCTCCCATAATGCAGACCGGCCGTACAGAGTTCTCCCATAATGCAGACCGGCCGTACAGAGTTCTCCCATAATGCAGACCGGCCGTACAGAGTTCTCCCATAATGCAGACCGGCCGTACAGAGTTCTCCCATAATGCAGACCGGCCGTACAGAGTTCTCCCATAATGCAGACCGGCCGTACAGAGTTCTCCCATAATGCAGACCGGCCGTACAGAGTTCTCCCATAATGCAGACCGGCCGTACAGAGTTCTCCCATAATGCAGACCGGCCGTACAGAGTTCTCCCATAATGCAGACCGGCCGTACAGAGTTCTCCCATAATGCAGACCGGCCGTACAGAGTTCTCCCATAATGCAGACCGGCCGTACAGAGTTCTCCCATAATGCAGACCGGCCGTACAGAGTTCTCCCATAATGCAGACCGGCCGTACAGAGTTCTCCCATAATGCAGACCGGCCGTACAGAGTTCTCCCATAATGCAGACCGGCCGTACAGAGTTCTGAGGAAGCGCGTTGTTGTTACAGGATCGGTCCCAGTTCTCTTGACAAAAGCAATTGTCATTGTCACAGCGTTAATAGTTCTGGGGTATGACCGTGCTAGGTTATACTCGCATACTGAGACAAAGTACAGACTGCAGACTATGACAAAGTGCTTTCTGACATCAAAAGGGGGAAAAATGGTTTTGTTTGCTATTGTTTGTTTTGCATTTCAGTTTGTGCTGTTGTGTAAGGTAGAGATTATGACTGGAAATTGTGTTGTCAAACCACTCCCCAAAAGGCCACGCCGTGTTAATACTTTGTACCATAACAGGGAGTAGATACAGACTGCGCAACAATCAGACACTTTGTGGTGGCTTCCTGAACTCGGTTGAGAATCTTCATCAAGTGATTTTTCATTTTTGCTTCAGTCTCTTGTCCTTGGAAGTGCATTCTTCGGTGCCTCTATTGATGCTGTTTTACATAATGGCACATAGGCTAGCTGCTGTTTTTGTCCCCACCCTTGGTTTAAGAAAGCACTGTCCCAAGGTCAACAACCATTACATTAGTGTCATGTTACCTACAATAAACTCCTGTGGATGAAAACACTTGGCCTCATCCTTTGACTTGCGTGTTCTAGACCAGTGGTTCTGAAACCTTTCGCTGGTGCCACCAGCCGTCTCCTCATTTGGTTGTCGCCCCGAACCAGCTCAAGGGAAAGGAGAGTGGGAGAGACCCAAAGAGGCTTGTGTTGAGGAAAACATTTACATTGAAAAATATGTTGAAGCCACACAGAGGGGAAACGGGCTGCCTGTTATTTCTCACAGTCCGTTACAGTGATTGGCCATGATGGTGAGAGTTGAATGATTGTTTCGAAGTGACAGAGACCGTGTAGGGAAAGATGGAGTATGGAGTTTCTTCTGAAAGAGCAGTGGGCCGGACTCCAATCTACACTGCAGCTGTGTATGTGCCAGACTGCTGCAACACGTAAAGCCCTTTTATGGTATTCAGAGTCAAATTAACTGAATACCATTTGTAAGTCTTTGCATTCAGTTTGAATGAAGTTACCAACTGGACAAGGCCCAACTGGTAACTTGCCGCAGTGGAGTTAATGTAGAAGAGTCATTGTGAGTCCCAATTTCCCCATCTCGTATATGTAAAGAGGAATAATGACACATACCTAACATTTGTTGAAGTTCATAAATGTCTCAAAGTAGTTGTTGCTGGTCAGGGTCTATGCATGCAACTCTCTCAGGACGAACAGGCTACTAGCTAGCGCAAGTGCGGTATCAGAGTTACATTGCTCTCGTTGATTCATGAGAAATGTTATGTATTCATTGTTATTCTCGTTTACATAAATGCATTGTCTTCCTGTGCCCTAGGGGAACGCCATCAAGACATACAAATACAACGCCTTAACGTTCCTCCCACTGAATCTGTTCGAGCAGTTCAAACGGGCTGCCAACCTCTATTTTCTGGCACTGTTAATCTTACAGGTAAGTGTTTCTCTGCATTACTATAACAATTATAACAACGATTCTTGTCGCCCTCTGTTAGAGACACTCCACATTATGCAAATGAAATGTCGTTCACCTCAGACATCTTGCGTCCTGTGGCGGTATAGACGGGTGGTTTGTTCAGACACATTTAAATCCTATGTAAATACTGTGACGGAGAAGACCACTTTTTTAATCACCTTCAAAGCTGTTTTATCTATCCAACAGTAGACAGAGAAATACAGAAAACCGTAAAAAAAATTGTATTGTTATTTTTAATTTTTTTTAAATAATAATAATTCTATGATGTTAATTGTTGTTTTGTAATAATTCTGTGAAGTTAATTGTTGTTTTCATCTCTTCGGTCTCGTCAGATTATTCCCCAGATCACCACACTGCCCTGGTACACCACTCTGGTTCCTCTGGTTCTGGTGTTGGGAATCACTGCCATCAAAGACCTGGTGGATGATCTGGTGAGGGAACCTCTTCTGTTTCCCTAAAATATCTCCAGGCGTCTCCTGAAGTGGCCATTAAGAAAAACAAAACGCAGACCGATTTTAGGTGTAGGATCGACGTAGGCGTTGGCTAGTAATCGTTTCACCTAAAAGGTGCATGTGCAACTCGGAACTCAGGAAGTCAGGTTCACATGCCAGTCGGAAACAGGAAACACAGTTACTTCCGACTAGCTAATTTGTTTGAAAAGTGGTATGTGTTTAATATCCTTGTCTCCACTAGCACATGAACACGACCAAAACCCAGTGTCTGTCTACTTCACTCAACCAGTATCAGTGACTAGAGAAATGAGCAGGACTAAAGCCTCGTTCATGCATATTTAGTACCAATGATCTGACATCTGAACCCTGACTCCTGTTTATTCCCTGTTGGACAGGCCCGTCACAGAATGGACAACGAGATCAACAACAGGAAGTGTGAGGTCCTCCTGAATGGCAGGTAAAGTGAGCCGTAACCCAGAGTAGGGGTCTTCAGTGCCCAAAAGCTGTTGTGCTGTTTTGAAGTAGTCAACTTGGTGGGACTTTCTACTACATCACCTTACTTAACACCTAGAAGAGTTTTTCCCCCTGTTGTTGAAACTGCATACACAGCATGTCACTTTCAATACAGCAGACAACCAGAGTTTAGCTGATTGTTTATTAGCTACGTACAGCAGCGGTTTAGGAAGGATTTCATCCAGGTGGCATTAGCCATTAAATATATGCATGTATTAAGATTCCGTAAACAGGTGGCAGCAAATCCCAGCACATGCCAGGTGGCGATGTACACCTTTTCCCCCGTTCAATGTACACCTTTTCCCTGTTCAATGTACACCTTTTCATAGACCTTCTAGAAGAATCAAATGAAGTATTTTATGGGCCAAGATAAAAGTAAGAAGAGCCGTCTGTGATATAAGGAAGGAACCTGTAACGGTTGATCTCCAGTGACTCTCATGCCTATGTTCATTTAATAACTGACATCGTCCGGTGATACACATCTACTATCTGACCGGGTTTAGTCTATTGACTGAGTTATGTATCAAAGACATGCTTAATGTTTTGACCATGTCGTTGTCAGATAGGAAAATCAGTCAGTAACTGCCATTTTTTCCAAACAAGCTTTCTAGAGTCAAAGTGGATGAACATCGAAGTCGGTGATGTCGTTCGTTTGAACAAAAATGATCACATCCCGGTAATGTCATGTGCTTTCTGACTTCAATTTGACAAGCTACTTTCATGTATACTGAGGTTGTTGTGGATTGATATTTCTTCATTGATCATTCATCTAATTAATATCACCATCTATTTAAACTCTGTTTAATTTGAGTATTTATTTCTTAATTTAGGCCGACATTCTGCTGTTGTCCAGTTCAAATCCCAACAGTCTTTGTTATGTGGAAACGGCTGAGCTTGATGGGTAAGATGTTCTTTCCTAAATGTTGGCCGACTAAAATGGCAAACTTTTTCTGATACCGCAGAGTTGGGATCAATTCTTTATACAGGGAACACTGTGTAATTTGGCAATTAAGAAGCAGATCTTTAAACCTTTTTTGTTTTATCTCTTATTTGATAATGTGTGTGTCAATGATAACATTGGAACCTATGTGAAAACATGGAGAGAGATCAAGTGTTTGACACCTGTTATAATCGCAATCTGTTTGAGGCCAGAGATAAGATTTGAAACTTATGCTAACAATGCTTCTGCTACCCAAATGGCACCCTGTCTAGGGCGCTACACGGCCACAGTTTGGGTGTAAGGAAGTCCACTGTAGGCGTGGCATTTGGGATGCATTCTCCCAGACGGCTAGCATGGCTCAGTCAGGTTAATGTCCCTGTGTAGAATTCATGTGCGGATGGTTCATAGATACACTGAGTCTGTGCCTTAAATGTGGAATGTGTTACTGTTTTCAGAGAGACCAACCTGAAGTTTAAGATGGGTCTGAAAGAAACAGACGAGAGGCTTCAGGAAGAGAGCCAGCTAGCACAGTTTGACGGTAAATCTACTGCTCTGTGCGGCGCCTCGACTAACACGTGACGTCAGGTGGCTGTGTTGGTTTTATTTAGGGGGAATGCGCTATTCACAATCATCAAATAATAAGTCTATGGTTTAGATTCTTTATTAGTCAAATGTGTTTCTGGAGGTATTTGGCTGACTGAATGGGGCTATCGTTTGGCTGACTGAATGCTATGGGCTAGCTGTCCGTTGCTCTGGATTAGAGCCCTGGTGTGAGGCCTCTTCTGTTTACTGCCCCACAGCCATGATAGTGTGTGAGGAGCCCAACAACCGTCTGGATAAGTTCACAGGGACCATGCACTGGAGGAGGGACCGGTTCCCCCTGAACCTGGACAATATGATACTGAGGGGATGCAGGGTCAGGAACACTGACGTGTGTCACGGCCTGGTCATCTTTGCAGGTACACACACACACACACTTCACAACCATTTGACACACACACACTCGCTGAAGATGTCAACAATGCAAATATGATGTCCGGGCGCCAGTCTCATGCAAACCCTTACTCAAAGTTTCTCCTGTTTGGACTTAGGCGCCGACACCAAGATCATGAGGAACGGCGGCAAGACCAGGTTTAAGAGGACCAAGATCGATGAGTTGATGAACTACATGGTTTACACAGTAAGACTTGAGTTGAACTACATGGTTTACACAGTAAATACATCTGCCCAAACGTTTCTGAAACCACATTGCATAACTTCAGTGCAGAACTGATTTGTTTCTCCTCCCCAGATTTTCGTGATGCTAGTCCTGTTGTGTGCCGGCCTCGCCATCGGGAACAGCTTCTGGTACGCAGAGATCGGAAGCAAGGCCTGGTATCTGTACGACGGGCTGAACCAGTCGGCTTCGTACAGAGGCTTCCTCAGCTTCTGGGGGTACATCATTGTCCTTAACACCATGGTTCCCATCTCCCTCTACGTCAGGTCAGTATATGGACATGTAGAATCAAGTGATCCGCCGACTTAAACAGGGATAGCCTTTCTAGGAATTCTATTTCTGTGTGCGAGTGCCTTGCGGAGGGCAGTTAATGAGGAGCACGGTTCCTTTCCTGGACCCCTCCCCTTTTCAGTGTGGAGGTGATTCGATTGGGCCAGTCAAAGTTCATCAACTGGGACCTTCAGATGTACTACAGAGAGAAGGACACCCCGGCCAAGGCCCGGACCACCACCCTGAATGAGCAACTGGGTCAGATTGAGTACATCTTCTCAGACAAAACTGGCACCCTCACCCAGAACATCATGGCCTTCAAGAAGTGCACCATCGCCGGACAAACCTTTGGTGAGAAACGTTGGTTCTGCTACATTTGGATAGTCTGTAAAACATCTACCGATGGGCTACTTTACATTTTAACTATTTATTAACCCTGACCCAAATCACTAGGGCTGCTTATCAAACTTAGTGTAAAGTAATGACGGTCTCCAGAGCATAATACCAACACTGGTCAGACATTGTCAGCCATCTAATTGGCCTACTGAAGATGAAGGCTGTGTAACAAGTAACTTATTTCTTTTTGGCAGGTGACCCCACCACATCGGATGGGGTGACTCTGGATCGAGGGAGGGTGAGGTTTACTATTCAGGCTTGGTGTTCAATGGCTTATTCCTGTGATTGGGTGTTTTACATTTAATGTATCCACCAGATATTACATGAAATTTACCTGTGATGATCTTGAGTTAATTTCTTCCCCTCTGTCCTTCGCAGCCAGTGGACTTCAGCTGGAACAAGTACGCAGACAGGAAATTTGAGTACCAGGATCATTCTTTGGTGGCCTGTATACGGTCCGGGAAGAACAAGGAGGCCCTGGAGTTCTTCAAACTGCTGTCTTTGTGTCACACCGTCATGGTGGAGCAGAATGAAAACGGTGAGACAAATGTGTACAGAGGTCAAAGTTCAAACATCATACATCATGACATTGGCGTTAGATGGGTGGACTTAGTTCAGTGTCTGACGGAAGCCCAAGAATTGGCTGTGAAACAGATTTGATGTTACCTCATTTTGGTGTATCTGTAATTTTGTGATGCCATCCTTCCGAATCTCTCACCAAGCTACTGAAATAAACCAGCAAGGGGATGCTGGGAAATGTAGGTTAACGTCCGTTTGATACTCTTCATTCCCAGATGAACTGGTGTACCAGGCCGCTTCGCCTGACGAGGGCGCTCTGGTGACGGCAGCCAGAAACTTTGGTTTTGTCTTCCTGTCCCGCACCCAGGACACCATCACCGTTAGTGAGCTGGATCAGAAGAACACCTATGAGATGTTGGCCCTCCTCGACTTCAACAGCGACCGGAAGCGTATGTCCATCATCCGTGAGTGGCCCCTTCGACTGTTTTTTTTTTTTGAGATTGTGGGCATTCTGACCTGTCTTGACTTTCATCCCTGTTTATTCCTTTTGTGTTTCTAGAAGTCGCACAAAGTGTTGGGGAACTTTGGGATAGCTACAGAATTTTTGTGAAACCTGTGACAATTGACCTAATAATTTAGCCATTTTGCCTGCGTTCTGTCTTGCTCTCCTGCCAGTGAGGTTCCCAGATGGCCGGATCCGTCTGTATTGCAAAGGTGCAGACACAGTCATTTATGAACGCCTGTCCCCAAACTCCAGATACAAGGAGGTAACCCAGACCGCCCTGGATGTAAGTCAAATATATATATTTTTGAATTACTGGATCAATTAGTGTTAAGTTTACTTGCTCAAGGGGCACATGATATTTGTTTACAAGCTAAACCAAAATGTGTTCTCCCATTGTAGATCTTTGCCAATGAAACCCTCCGGACCCTGTGTCTGTGCTATAAGGACATCAGTAAGGAGGAATATGACTCCTGGGCAGCTAAGCACAAAGCCGCCAGCGTTTCCACAGGAAACAGGGAGGCAGCTCTGGACCAGGTGTATGAACAGATCGAGAACAACCTCATGGTGAGGATCCAGACTGTATTAGATCTTTTGATGCGTCTCGGCTTGTTTTCTAAGTTTCTGAAATGCATCCGTTTTGTTTTTTTGCCTTTCTGCAGATGATCGGGGCAACTGCCATCGAGGACAAGCTTCAGGACGGGGTTCCTGAGACCATTGCTAAGCTGGCCAAGGCGGACATCAAGATCTGGGTTCTAACAGGAGATAAAAAAGGTTAGAGGAAATTGGTTCTGACATGGTACACAAGCTTACAACCCAAATAAAGCAGATAAGGTCATGACTCACGTCCACTGTGAAATGTAATGAATTTGCGTGTTTCTTTAGTGAAAAAATTTAATGTATTAGAGGGACCATCAGAACTACACTGTCTAACAAGGACACTGTACCGTCACCACGACTACCAACATAACTTGGTTATTATGTCACATTTTAATACAATTGATCAAAAATCTTAATCTTATAGCTTCCACTTGCTCTCTTGACACGCTGCCATCAGACTTAAAAAATAAATAATCTAACTCTATAACAATGGACCTACAGCAAATAGTTAACAGCTCTCTGCAATCAAGCTTTTTCCCAACGTCTCTAAAAACAGCTGCCATTAAGCCCCTATTAAAAAAGAGAACACTGGATGCATCTATGATGAACAACTATAGACCTGTATCAAATCTCCCTTTTATGGCCAGGATCATTGAGAAGGTGTTCTTCAATCAACTTGGCAATTTTGTGACCTCAAGCGGTCTCTTAGACAAACTTCAGTCAGGTTTCAGACATCACCACAGTGCTGAAACAGCCCTGATTTAAGTTTTAAATGATATATGGCTGAATACTGATTCTGATAAAATAACACTTCTGGTTCTATTAGATCTCAGTGCAGCCTTTAACACTGTAGATCATAGAACACTTATAGATAGGCTGGAAAATTGGGTAGGACTCTCCGGGACAGTCCTTGATTGGTTCAGATCTTGGCCGGAGTTACTTTGTGACCATTGGTAATCATGAATCTGATAGGGTGGCTATGACATGCGGAGTTCCACAGGGATCAGTTCTCGGACCGCTTCTGTTCAATCTCTATAAGCTACCTCTGGGCCAAATTCTACAGAACAACAACATTAACTACCATAGCTATGCCGATGATACTCAAATATATATGGCTCTCAAACCGTATAAGAACAGCTCAATAGACTCTCTGTGTCACTGTATGGAGCACATAAATACCTGGAAGAACTAAAATTGTCTACAATTAAACCAAGGTAAAACTGAGATTGTTGTGTTTGGCAACAAAAATAAAAGAAAGTATTAGTAAAGAGCTATATTCTCTGGCCCTTAAAACCAGGGATTAAGTGCGTAATCTTGGTGTTCTGTGACTCAGACCTCACATTTAACAGTCATATCAAAGCGGTCACCAAAACAGCATTCTATCATCTAAGAAATATAGCCAGAATCAAAGGCTTGGTGTCCCAAAAAGACCAAAAGAAGCTCATCCATGCTTTTATCTGTAGTAGGGTTGAATACTGTAATGGCCTCTTAACTGAACTCTCCAAAAAGACTGTAAAACAACTGCAGCTCATTCAGAATGCTGCTGCTAGAATGTTAACCAGGGCCAAGAGAACAAAGCACATGACTCCGGTTCTTAAATCTTTGCATTGGCTTCCAGTCAGTTACAGAATAGATTTCAAAGTGGTGCTTTTAGTTTATAAATCTCTGAATGGTTTAGGACCCGAATACATTTCTGATATGTATGAAGAATATAAACCGAACAGGGCTCTTAGATCCATGAACACAGGTCAGCTAGTAGAGCCTAGAGTCCAAACTAAACATGGAGAAGCTGCGTTTAGCACTAAACTAATGTACACAACTGGAATAAACTACCCATTTTTAATCTTTGTTTTCTTAAATTTATTTTTTATAATGATGTTTTTATGTTATTGTATTTTTATATCTTTTTTTCTTTGTAAAGCACATTGAATTGCTTCGTTGTATGAATTGTGCAATATAAATAAACTTGCTTGCTTCTGAATGGATGCCATTTGGAACACTGTCTGTTTGCCAAGCCCATAATGTTTTCATAAACCATTGATGTTGCCAAGGAAGCAGAGGGAGGACTTATTCAGACATTCTCTTTCTGCAGAAACTGCTGAGAACATTGGCTTCTCCTGTCACCTGCTGGATGATGACATGCAGATCCACTACGGAGAAGATGTTAAGTATGTTACTTTTCTGTAATTGTTCATTGAAGGGCCACACCGGACTCCCCTGGGAGCTGGGTGTCCAACTCATTCCATTAAGGATCTGGTGTCTGTTGGCTTTTGCTGCTACCTTGCATTTGAATAATTTAATCAAGGTCACCTGTTAGTTAGGAACTCCCCTCTGCTGGATGTCTAGGTCTTTGTTAGACACCAATGGAAAGTGAAACCTGAAAACCAGCAGATCCAATGTGGAATGAATTTGACACCCCTGCCCTAGAACCTCCATGTATGACCTGTTTGCCAAACTAATGTGACATTTCAATAGGTTGTCCCGAAATTTTAAAAAAATTACTTTTATTTATACCTTAAATTAAAAAAATATATATATTTAGTCTATGAAATGAAGCCTATAACACAACAATATGTGGAGAAAGTGAAGGGGTCTGAATACTCTCTGAAAGTGCTTAACTTAAGTAGTAATAGCTGGAGTGTGACGTCAAGATATTTATTCTCTGGAATCGATATACGTCTTATGGATGCAAATGTATTTTTAACTTAAACCTGTCTGTCTGTGTGTGTGTGTGTGTGTGTGTCTGTCTCTGTCTGTCTGGCAGTGAGAAGTTACGGATCAGACAGACAGCCAGGAGAGAACAACCGCCTGCGTTTGGTCGAATCAGGAAGAAGGTTCCCGACCCGTTTTTTGAGCAGTCTGGCAGGAACGCTCTTATCATCACCGGAGGCTGGCTGGTGAGTGGCGTCGTGCTTTAAGGCAGTAAATCTTACAGGGCGTACTGTCTGCGCGAACCTGATATTTCTTACTAGTTTCAAGGTTATAAAAAGGTTTCCTCTGAAGACTACAGGCATATGTCCCTCTGTTTCTCCACAGAACGAGATCTTGTACGAGAAGAAGAAAAAGCGCCGTCGTCTCCGATTAAAGCGGCTCGGTAGGAGACCCGCCTCTTCCGTGCCCCAGGACGCCACGCAGCCAATCGACGACTGGGAGAAGGAGATGCGTCAGGTCGACTTCGTCAACATGGCGTGCGAATGCGAGGCGGTCATCTGCTGCCGCGTCACGCCCAAGCAGAAGGCCAACGTGGTCAGCCTGGTGAAGAAGTACAAGGATGCCGTCACGCTGTCCATCGGCGATGGCGCCAACGACGTCAACATGATTAAGAGTACGGGAAAGAATAGTGCCTCCGGGCATATTTGCTGATGTCTATAGCCATTGCTCTGTCTGACTCCGCGTGGGTATATAGCAGTCATAAAGGGCAGCGGTTCCCATCCTTTTTCATTTATTGTACCGCCGACAGAATTTTGCTCTGCTTGGAGTACCCCTGGAGTGCCCGCTCATGTTAATTTCACTAGTAAGCCTATGGTGTCGTGAGTGTTTTTCATGTACCCCCTGTGGAGAGGGTCCTAGTACCCCTGGTGGGGAACCCCTGTGGTCCAGTATATGGTAAGGTCTTCGAGAGCGGATCGGCCCTTCGGTAGTGAGTCTAACTGTGTCTGTCTTCAGCCGCAGACATCGGTGTGGGCATATCGGGTCAGGAGGGCATGCAGGCGGTCATGTCCAGTGACTACGCGTTTGCTCAGTTCCGCTACCTGGAGCGCCTCCTGCTGGTCCACGGGCGCTGGTCCTACATCCGCATGTGCAAGTTCCTCCGCTACTTCTTCTTCAAGAACTTTGCCTTCACACTGGTCCACTTCTGGTACTCCTTCTTCAGCGGGTTCTCGGCTCAGGTGAGGGAAATGTCCTGGGAAGTGTGTCTTGCGTTTGGGCTCTGCACCCCTTGTCCTGGAGATTAACTCCAACCCTGCTCTTAGAGGGCTACCATCCTGCCGTTTTGTTTGCCCCAACCACGGCTGTAGCTGAATATAGCTGCTCATCAACCAGCAAACAATCTGGACCTGGTGTGCTAGATTAGGGTTGGAGCTGAAAACCTACTGGACTGTAGGTCAACCCCCCCCCACTAGGGTATGATGGTAGTGTGTTATTTTGAACAAGTCTCAGTCCCAACACCTGTACGAACTACATTTTCCATCTAGTCAACACTACCCATTAACCTTTTGTCCCTTTTTGTACTATGGATAATTCCGAATGTTTTTACCCCGTTTGCATCTGACATTACAAATGTTGTTTGAATGTTTGCCACCCAGATTGCCTATGAAGACTGGTTCATTACCTTGTACAATGTCATGTACACCTCACTTCCTGTACTGCTGGTTGGCTTGTTGGATCAGGTGAGCTTTCAGTTTTGACAGACTGTTATTAACATCCCAAACGTCTTCTTCCTCCTTGGTTGTGTTAGAAATAATACGTTGATTAAATACATTTTTGAATATTGTTCCCTCCACTGAATTTCAAGCTTTGAATCCAGAACATTGAATCAAAATCCCTTATTTCTCAACTAGTTGGCTCGTAAGTCATATAACCTGAATGAGGCCAAATGCCCTGTTTTTCCTTGTTCCTGGTTCATTTAAAGGTTTAATTATTGTCATGGAAGTACAACCAGTCATGGCTTTGTCATTTGAGCTTATTGTAATTCCTGCTTCCTGTTTCCTTGAAGGATGTGAATGACAAACTGAGTCAAAAGTTTCCCAAGTTATACCTCCCGGGTCAGCAGGGGGCGCTGTTCAACTACAAGAACTTCTTCATCAGTCTGTTCCATGGCATCTTTACCTCCCTGGTGATCTTCTTCATCCCCTATGGGGCATTCCTGCAGACCATGGGGCAGGATGGAGAGGCCCCCTCAGACTACCAGTCCCTGGCTGTAGTTATGGCCTCCTCGCTCATCCTCACTGTCAATCTACAGGTAGCTGGATGTTGATTGGTTAATTGATACCAATCTGTTCTTTGTGTTCATCTGTTAGCCTTGAATGCATGACTGATGAGAGCTTTATCTATGCAGCATGTGTGATGTGCAGTTGATTTATTTACCTCTGTCCCATCTTTTCTGTCCTAGATATCTCTGGAAACCTCATACTGGACCTTTGTGAACTGCTTTGCTGTCCTGTGTAGCATAGCGATATTCTTCGGGATCATGTTTGACATCCACAGTGCAGGAATCCACGTAATTTTCCCCTCAACGTTTACTTTCACTGGTAAGTTCCGTTTCCGGTTCTCAAGGTATTGGATGGATTTCTGTGGTGTTCTGTTGCATCTTAGCAGGACCAGAGCCTCAGGGCCTGGATGAAGGCTGCCTGGCCTGACAACTACTAGCCATTCCTGTCCTAGTCCACCTTGATGTGCTCATCTAGATTCCGTCTTTAGACTCCTGCTGTCACTGCCCACATCCCACCTGAGTTCTTATACCTGCTGGTCATCCAAATGTTAAAATGTCTTGTTGGAAGATGTGGTATTAAAAGGTAATGTACTTCCATCTCAACTGTCCATGGCCATAAGAAGACTAGCCACTCCTCAGAGCACTCTTTAGGGTTCTTATTTGGTTATGATGTTTCTGGGGATTTTTTCTTAACTACTGTGCTTCAGCATGTTGTTGCTTGCTTTTAGCGTTTCTCAGTCGGGCAATATCTCGCCATATAGGCGTGTCCATATCAGCAAGCCCTCAACGAACCAGCAGAATATTTCAAGATGGAGAATTGTCACCCATTGGACTTGTTCAGATAACCCTAACCCATTTCTGTGTTTTCTTTTGGTTGGCTCCTTCTGATGGTTACGACAGTTAGTGATGACTGTGGTCTATTTTGTTTAACCCCTAGTGTGTCCTGTCTGTGTCTGTTAGGAGTCGCCTCTAACACTCTTCGGCAGCCCTATCTGTGGTTGACCATCATCCTCACGGTGGGAATCAGCCTGCTGCCGGTCATCTGCATCGAGTTCCTCTCTAAAACCATCTGGCCTTCCGTGGGAGACAAGGTGAGGCCTACAGCCGCTGCCGACCCAAAAGGGCTCACAGTGTGTAACCAGGAACACTTTGGCTGGAGATGGCAGTATGAAGTATTCTTCATGTATAGAGGGGGATTGCTGGCTGTGTGGCGTGGTGCTGGCTGTGTGGCGTGGTGCTGGCTGTGTGGCGTGGTGCTGGCTGTGTGGCGTGGTGCTGGCTGTGTGGCGTGGTGCTGGCTGTGTGGCGTGGTGCTGGCTGTGTGGCGTGGTGCTGGCTGTGTGGCGTGGTGCTGGCTGTGTGGCGTGGTGCTGGCTGTGTGGCGTGGTGCTGGCTGTGTGGCGTGGTGCTTGTGCAGGAACACAGCTGAGTTAGGATGTTTTTCCCTCTCAACATGTTTGTGTGTAATGGTTTATTTTCTACAGGTCCAAAGGCACAGGAAGAAGTATGAGATGGAGGAAGAGGAGAAGAAGAAACCCGCTCCGTTCCAGCGTGGCAGAGCCTCCCGTCGATCGGCCTACGCCTTCTCTCATTCCCGGGGTTATGCTGACCTTATCGCGTCCGGCCGAAGCATCCGACGACGACCCAACGTGGCTCATCCCAACCCAAGAGACACTCTCAGAGAGGTCCCCCAGGCTGATAACATATGAGGGGGTCTCAGCTGGCAGGCCTGGCCCTAGCCTGGAACCCAGATCTGTTTGGATCATCTTGGAAACTTTTACAGATTCCTAAAAGACTGACACTAACCCTGCTCACCCAAGCCCTAGTGTTTGGGTTTTAATGTTATACGGTTTGTTCTGTAACCAAGAATGTTGTTAAACTCAGGATTTTAAATAGCCTTATCTTAGTCTCTCTCTCTCTCTCGGATGGTATGAAGGCTCAGAGTGGGCGAGTTGTTCCAAGGTCAACTCCCTTCTGAACATGATTAAAAGGATCATAGATGCACACTTCAAGAATACGGTCCAGATGGTTGTTGGTTTGGCCGGGGCTGTGTGTTTAGCACTCTCTGTGGTGTAGTTCTGTTTGTTATCAGGACTATGCGACTCCCTTGGGAGTTGGACCTGTAGTAACTTGTCTTAATGTAATATAGTGTGAATATTATTGTTGGTTTGTATTTTTACTGAATGAGGTGTGGAATGCATATGTGCAGTCTGATATCTTTTATGAGTTTGGCTAGCTTTTAGAACAGATGCCATGTTAGTGCCTTTGAGCTTTCCATGAATACATTCATGACAAGTATTTGGATTTTAGCTAATTCTGTCTGTTGCATACCATTGCATTGTTTTCCACGTAAGGGCGTTCCATGTCCTTCTACAGGTCACTTTGGTCCGTTGGAAGCTGACATGACATTTGGAAGATACACTTAAACATGGTTGCCATAAGAAATCCTTTGAATGTGCTGCGTCATGAAAAACCCAAGCAAATGCACAAATCACAGGAGACCAGCTCTGTCAATATGTGGCTTTGCTTGCAGTCTGCAGGTTGTCAAAAGCTTCTGAAGGCACAAGAATTTCAGACTGGGTTGGCTTGTGAGGAAGCTCATAATTGCTGGCCCCTAACTACATTGTTTTCCACTTTTGCTTCTTCGTTCATGGTATCTTCACTGTTTAAAGTCAATTCATACACACTTTTTTTTTAATGGAAATTGATTTGTCTACATAGCCTACTTCTAAAGCCTTAGCCGTTGTTAACACTAACCTCATAGAAGCCTGCCCCTCTGCACTGTTTGTATAGTTTCATGTTTTACCTTAGCCAAATGCCCCCCCCAGCCCTGTTGCATCTTGCAGTCTCAAATGCCAGTAGTCAGCCAAGTAGAACTAAAACTTCCCCAGGAATGTCTTGTTTACACGGATATTGCTAATTATGATTTCTACCACTTAAAAGTAGTTATCTGGAAAGGCCTTAAACAACATTGCCTGATCCATCCTCATGACCCTGATGGGAGACCTGTCCAACTGGGTGATGATTTTCTTCTTCAATCCTGAAGAGAATCTCTTAATTTAAAAGGGTAGTAGGGTCAATTGCACCACCTATGTGCTCAGGGGATGTCATGGGCCCTGCTTTGTTGGTTGCAACTCATTTCAGTCTCTATAGAAGGACACTTAGTTTTTGTTTGTGCCATGAATGTACCTCCCGGTCTGGTTGTAACCTGAGGATAGAACTAGAAAGTGTTGTAGGGCAGGTCTAGTTCTGGGACTCTGACTCAGGCTGGCTCAATTGACATGGAAACTAGCTATAGGAGAAACCTCTGTGAACTATTTGGTGTCAGGTTACTACTTTGTCAGTGAAAAACACTGTCATAGTTAAAATCGCTATTCTATCCTTTGCGATGCAGGCTTCGGGAGGAAAATGTATCTTTTAAAATGCCAATGTTCAGTTCCTGTTGGTTTACAATAAATCGATAAATCGGAGCTGTTAAATTCATGTTGCGTATTGAGAGACAGATGACCAGGATGCTAGTGAACATTAAATGTAGCAGCTATATACAGATAAACCTCCTAGCGCGGTACAACACAATTTGTGGAAAGAAGTCCCATGTCCAGATACATTTAAAAATTTAAAAAAGTATAACTGCATCTGGACATGGACATCTACATACTTGTTTCAACAAATTGTGAATACTGTACCATAAAGAGTTAGTACACTAATTCATAATTGCCATGTCCATTAGTCTAATCATAACCCCATGGAAACATTCACATCAAGGATTCTACAATAGCAGCGAGCCTGCACGATTGCCTTATCAGTCTCACGGGCCTGTTGTAGTTCAATTTAAACTGAGAGAGTCCTATGTCCCAAATGGCACCATATTTCCTATATAGTGCACTACATTTGACTTGAGCCCTATAGGGTATTTTTCAGAGAATAGGATGCCATTTGGGAGTTCTACCCGTTAGTCCTGTTACACACCCGATCATTTGTTGTTGTACATCCAAGTGCCTGTCGATATTTTAATGGTTTGTGTTGTAGTCTTGGGCTAATCTTACCACTACCTTTTAAAAATGTTTTTTTTTTTTTTTTTACTTAACTATTAATGTATTGAAATAACTTTAAAATAAAAGGGTAACTATGAAGAGAAGCTGCGTCTCAGATTTTAGAGACTGTTGTTGACCTGGCTTTCAAAACGTGTGCACCAGGGGTCTTTACACTTCTCTTGTCCATGGTCATAGACCACCACCCCAGTATGGGGAAAGCCATCATGTCTTCTTGTACGTGTAGCTCACTTCATTGGTATGATTCACAAGGGGCCAGTAGGAAAATGTGTCCTCACTTGTAAATTGCACTGGATAAAATCATCAACTGAACACTAGTGAATGTATTTCTGTCTAATATAACTAAAATCACTCCATTAAACTATTTAAAAGGATTATAATGCTATTTGAATGGAAAATGTATAGAATTTTGTCACATCTTAAAGTCCAGTTTACTCTGAATAAACCTTCCTCATTTTCAGTTCAGAAACACAAACCCCTTCCATTTAGTAAAAGTTTCTTTCAGGAAAGTGTTTAATATTATTTTACATACTTTTTTGAGTAGGGCTTGTTTAGGAAGTACTGCAAGAAATGTTGTAATTTGGAGAACCAGGCATCCTCAACGAAGGGCATAGGGTTGCGACAAGCAGCCATGAAAAACCAATATAACCATACTGGTTATGGTATGATTACATAGATGAAATGTCACCTGGTGTATATATGGTATTATATTCAGATTTCAGTCAGTGTGTGAAATGGGGGTTACAGTCAGGACCGGCTCCAGGTTTTTTTTTTTTATCAATGGGGAGGAATAATCTAATTAATTTACCATTTGTTGTGTTTAAGGGGATTCTATCTGAGGCCCCCGTGGATCCGTGTTTGATTACGGTATGTAGGTGGAGGGTAGCGTGCTTGTACCTGCTTGAAGTGTTCTAGAACGAGTGCACGTCCGCCACCTGCAGGCCAAGTAGTGGATTTATTGTCTTTTTGAAAACCCACTAGCCACAACCAAGATGGCTGCCTGCACGAGACGATAGTGTTTACAGCAGCAAAATTATTTTCCGGCAACACTGAAAATTGTCGTGGAATCAGCTGACCTGAGAGGGTCTACAGAGGGTAATAAACGAGACGAATAAAAATACTGTTGACTTAGCTCCACGGACCGAGGATTTCGTCAATACCGTTTCCAAGAAAAGGAGATGTTCCAGTAGGACTTGTCACAGGTAACAGTTCAACGTTTCACCGCATTGTATTAGAATGACCATTTTAGCCTTCTGGAATAACCCGGAAGCTGCGACACTGCAGGTGCTCTACGGTGATGTTGTCATCTACTACGCTAGTACACAATAACTAACTATCATCTAATGTCGCTTAGTTATGCACTACAATTAATAATGTATGTCATTACTCGATGTGAGACACTGGCGTACTGTCTTTCGACGTCTTATATGCTTGCTAGCTAGGGCATATTGTCAACCATCGTTCGCAGGCAAACAAGATAAGCTAGCGGCTGTGTCAGCTCTATTCAACTGTCATCGATTTGTAAATAAGACAAGTAGACACCGATAACTGGTATAGGTACGTCATGATAAGCAACTCCGTGACAAACCGAAGTTAGGTCCTTCATAGTCATTCACTTGCCTATTGACTTGTCTGTGTTAGAATTGTTAGTTTCATTCATTCAATTCATTTTTGCTAGATCAGCTGTTCGTTCTGTCATTCTATTCTCACGGATCATGGCAAATTGCATTCATTAATTTTGCAGCATTTGAGGGTACCTGTCTCTTGTAACTTGCGATTAAAATGCTCTGTTATCCCTGGGATTCAGGACTTTTTTTTGCAATCAATTGTTGTCTTTACTTGGGAAATGATGGCTTGTTAGTTAAAATGGGCTGTCCAGCTAACCTATCTGCTGGCAGTTGGCAGCCAGTTGGCATTTGAGGAAGAACAGACCTAGTCAGTGGCTATGCCAAACAATTTACCTGATAGCAGCCACGTGATACACGTCTAGAGATGCTGTTTCATCCCTGATGTTGTTGATCTTGGGTATTCAACTGCTTGGTCTAAACTACTGCTTCTATAGTGGGGTGTTAGCCTAATTGATCCTGCAGTCCAACATCTAAATCTGTCTCTGATAGTGCTCTACTTTAAACTCTATTCCCTCATAGTGCTCTATTTTAAACTCTATTCCCTCATAGTGCTCTACTTTAAACTGTATTCCCTCACAGTGCTCTACTTTAAGCTCTATTCCCTCATAGTGCTCTACTTTAAGCTCTATTCCCTCCTAGATTCTCTTCCTAGATAGCGCTCTACTTGAGACCAGGGCTCATTGGTTGTATGGATTCCCCTCTGTTCACTGACTCTCTGGACAGCTGTTGTGTTGTGGCAAACAGTCATATTGATCATAGTCTGAAAGCCTTTGGGTAGATTGGTGATAGACTTTGAAAGCAGTGTCTGCCCTGATCGGCCGACCACTGGCTGTTTGTTTGGACTGGGCGTCAGGGATTACTGGAGCTGTCCAAGTATATTTCACTGCTTCTTTCTGACTGTGAAACGGGAGTAGTTCATCCAAAATGAAGCTGATGCGTCTCGTGAGGATAAAAGGGATGTTTCGCAGGCTGAGGTTGGCTGTGAGATTGACATCCAATGAGCGTATTGCCAGGTAGGGCACTGCTGATCAAGCTGTGAGTCGATGCATTTCCAAAGTTTTATTCAGGCTACGAATGAGATGAAGGATGCATCCTAACCTACTGCCTAGCCTGTAACTAGGAATTATAAGCCCTATGTTTCAGTAGTAAAATATATCAATTAGTTGTGTAGGCTATTCCTTTGTTTTTAGTAACATACTGTATAATGTCTTTGCATCACCATGATTAAGTTATTTAATAAACATTTCGACCTATTACATTTTATGAATGACCTTGACATTGTTGTTGGTGCATGGAGGCAGGTCAATATGACTAATGAGTGCTAGGTTACTACTGGACAGGGAGTGTTCAATAGATCTTTGTTTTTTATGTACATAAGAAAGTGTTTCTATTAAGGCTATTTTAACCAGTTTTTATTGTGAGTGTTGAGTTTGTCAGCAGCTCTTCTAAATTCATTTTGGGCTGCCCGGTTCTGGCCCAGGTAATGACAGTAGCTCGTTGGCCTTTGGTTCTGCTTTTCCATCTCATGGCTTGGTCCGTTTGTCTGTTCCGTCAGTGAAAACTGCCCGTTCTGCATGGCTTCCTAACCCATTGCTATTACATCGGTGTTATGATTGTGTTGTGACTCCTGTGATACAGTTTTTCTTGGATGACCCCCAACTATTGATCATTTATTTGTGAAAAGGTTATTGGGATGTGTTGAATTGATCCGAAACCACTCTAATATGCCAATAGTGGCTATGAATTCAGTGGTACATCATCCTTTATAATGACATGGCTAAAGTCTGCCTTTCAGTGTTGATAACCAACCCCTGAAGGCTCCTGGTCCAGCAAACCTGAGAACCAAAACCATTTGTACCGTGTCATGAACCCTGACCCCAACTGTCTCCTGCCCAGGTCATCAGAGAACATGTCAGGAAACAGCCTGGTTTTACCCATAGTGCTCTGGGGCCGTACGGCGCCCACTCATTGCATCTCAAGCCTGCTGGTCATGGATGACTTCACCACGATCATCACCGGCTGCCACGACGGACAGATCTGCATCTGGGACATGACCTCCGACCTCGAGGTAGTCCTGACATCATAGAGATGGAATTCCCGGGACGGCATTTTCACTGATCTCTAATGGTCGCCCTCGTTATGGCCGCCAGCCAGCCCAGCGCATTGACGTCACTAATTATTGACATCAGAACTCTCATCTGGAAGGGTCACTCATAGTCAGGAAGGGTCAAGGTAGCATTTTGTAAAACTGAGAACTAAAATCCATGTCCTTATTTTGGGGAATCTTTACTGAAGTCTAATTTGATAGCAACACGAATAGTCAACTCCATTGTTTGACATTTTACTGCTGTTATAACAGTGTTATCGCCTGGCTAAAACGTTGTTATTGTACCCCGTGTTGCTGCAGTTGTTAGAGGAGTATTAAGCAGGTACAAGGGTGTTACTGTAATTATTTAGTATTACTACAAGGGGGTGAGTGTGTAATTTTAGTTATTACTGTGTTATTACACAGGTATAGCGTTATAACAGTGTTACTACACAGGTATAAGTCTGTTGCTGTCTCGTCCTCAGATCAGTCCCCGAGCCATGCTGTTCGGTCACACGGCCTCCATCACCTGCCTGTCCAAAGCCAGCAGCTGCAGTGACAAGCAGTACATCGTCAGCGCCTCGGAGAGCGGGTGAGTGGTGTTCCGCGCTCCCCTGTAGGGGGCTGGGTTGCGGCCCCCTCTTCCAGAGAGTGGCTGATCTGTTCATAACACTGCGGTCCTGGGTGACTGATGCCGCCCGTCTGGTTTGTGTGCAGGGAGATGTGCTTGTGGGACGTCAGCGACGGACGCTGTATTGAGTTCACAAAGCTCGCCTGTGCCCATACAGGAATACAGGTAACGTACAGGATATGACCTTGGCGTGCGTCTCTTCCACATGTCTCCTCCCCAATATCGCCCCGCGTCCTCCCTCCATGTGGAACGCGTGGCACTAAGCCTGACCCTGAACCCTGACCCTGAACCCTGACCCTGAACCCCCTCGTTTTAGTTCTACCAGTTCACCGTCGGTACGCAGCGCGAGGGGAGGCTCCTGTGTAATGGACATTACCCAGAGATCTTAGTGGTGGATGCCACCAGCCTGGAGGTCCTCTACTCTCTTGTCTCTAAGATCTCTCCTGATTGGATCAGCTCAATGAGCATCATACGCTCACACCGGACACAAGGTCAGTCAGTCACTGTCCACACACCTCTATTAGATCTGTCAGATCCTACTGTCGTCTCTCTATCAGATCTATCAGGTCCTACTGTCGTCTCTCTATCAGATCTATCAGGTCCTACTGTCGTCTCTCTATTAGATCTGTCAGATCCTACTGTCGTCTCTCCATTAGATCTGTCAGATCCTACTGTCGTCTCTCTATTAGATCTATCAGGTCCTACTGTCATCTCTCTATCAGGTCCTAGTGTCGTCTCTCTATTAGATCTATCAGGTCCTACTGTCGTCTCTATTAGATCTGTCAGATCCTACTGTCGTCTCTCTATTAGATCTATCAGGTCCTACTGTCGTCTCTATTAGATCTGTCAGATCCTACTGTTGTCTCTCTATTAGATCTATCAGGTCCTACTGTCATCTCTATTAGATCTGTCAGATCCTACTGTCGTCTCTCTATCAGGTCCTACTGTCGTCTGATAGTAGGATAGTGTGAGGTCCTGGGTTTTGGTATTCTGTCGTCTTGGTATTTGGTTCAACTGCTGTTTTGGTTTTGACAGTGTAATATCCACAGACAGTTACCGCCACTCTCTAATGCCCCAATAACCTGCATGTTTGTTGGAAATGCCAAGCGGGCGCCTCCATCACGCTCCGTCTGACGGAGGTCACAGTTGAACTCAGCTGCTCAGTGCGCTGGTCAATACGTCTCACTGACAAACATGTGGTTCCATTCAGTGAATCCGTCTGTGCTCTTAACCAATGAAAGTCTTCCATTGCCACTGTCACCTAATGCCACTGTAAACAAGCCTTTCACAGTTAGATTGTGGTGTCTGTCATAACGTGTGTCTGTGTGTGCGTGCGTGCGTGTGTCTGTGTCTGTGTCTGTGTGTGTGCGTGCGTGCGCTAACTTTCAGAGGACACAGTGGTAGCGGTGTCAGTCACTGGGATACTGAAAGTGTGGATTGTCACCCAGGAAGTGAACAGGATGCAGGTACTGTGACTTCCTGCTTATAACGTCCACAATTGATTCTGCAACTGATCAGTATTATTATGCAATAAGGATGGATTATATAATTATTTCCCCCCACTAAGCATGTTAAATATGAACATTTCCATCCAGAGTCTTTATACCAATAAAGTAATGTAATGCAGTGTATGAAGAATCTATCGGCTGCAGTTCTGTTTTATTATTTTCTTTACTCAGATTTCAGAATACTGTAAAATAAATGGTGTTTTGGCAGTTGGATGGAAACCTAGCTATTTCCGTATCTATCATAACACTTTAAATATATCTCATTCCCAACCGATTACATTTAATGCAACAATGTGTGTGTGTTTTTCTCTCTCTGTCAGGACTTGGACCCAGTGTTTGAGGAGGAGTCTAAGCCCATCTACTGTGGGGGCTGTCAGAGTATCTCCTTTTGCACCTTCACACAGCTCTCTTTGCTGGTGGTCTGCTCTAAGTTCTGGAGGGTAAGACGCTAGTTCCCATCCTCTGGGCGTAGTCTTGTCTGCCCTGGTGGGAATTATGATCTTAAGGGTGGTTTTGACTAGCCTGCACTTAGCCCATCAGCCTGGTCCCAGATCTGGTCCCAGCTTTAAAACCGACTATTTACATTGTTGTCAGTGTGTCACAAGTTGGTAACGCGGCACCAACAGAGCTGATTCCAGGCTAACTTCACTTGTCTTTGTACCGGCGTTGTCCTCATCCCTCTCTTTCTGCCATGTCCTGACATGTGTCTGTCCATCAGGTGTTTGATGCAGGGGACTACTCCTTGTTGTGTTCGGTGCCCAGTGAGGGTGACCAGGCCTGGACCGGGGGCGACTTCATCGCAGCCGATAGGGTCATTATCTGGACCGAGGGTGGCAGCTCCTACATCTACAAGCTCCCTGCCAGGTGAGCAAGAGTCTGCGTTGCGTGTGTGTCATCTGTATATATATATACCTTAATGGTCTGGAGCTGCAGGAAAAGAGCTAAAGACACTCCAACAGGCAACAGTGTGAATCTGAGTGGTAATTAACCTGGTCAATTAACATATCGCTTGTTATTATCTTCTCTTTGGATAATGTATCGAATAGAGAGAGAAGCTAACTAAGCTACCTAGGTAATGTGCTAGTTCAGAATACATCGCACATTAACTTACTTTTCACGTTTTCCCTTGTGTCCAATTACATTCAGGTGATTAGTTGACAGAGAAGCCTACCTGTTTGGTCCTGCTGCCTCTCCTCCCTATCTTATCTTTAGTTCTGTCATTTTTTTTATTGAATTTTTGGGTAACTAGTCATGTCTCTCCTAACAAATTGTCACAAGGCCTCCAGTGTGAATTTAGTCCCGGTTGGATGTCTTGTGATTGGATGAAGTTACAGGTACCCGTTTATGTGGAATTTTTCTTTCTTATCGATTCAATGGGAGGAAAAAAACCCAACATTTTTAAATGTTAAGGAAAACGATCGATCTGGATTCCTCCTGTCGTCTCCGCCTACAAGGTGAGGAAGAACACAGATGTTTGGCCACTGCCCCAATGGCACCCGGTCCACAAAGATCCAGAGTCAGTCCCCACCCGGTCCACAAAGATCCAGAGTCAGTCCCCACCCGGTCCACAAAGATCCAGAGTCAGTCCCCACCCGGTCCACAAAGATCCAGAGTCAGTCCCCACCCGGTCCACAAAGATCCAGAGTCAGTCCCCACCCGGTCCACAAAGATCCAGAGTCAGTCCCCACCCGGTCCACAAAGATCCAGAGTCAGTCCCCACCCGGTCCACAAAGATCCAGAGTCAGTCCCCACCCGGTCCACAAAGATCCAGAGTCAGTCCCCACCCGGTCCACAAAGATCCAGAGTCAGTCCCCACCCGGTCCACAAAGATCCAGAGTCAGTCCCCACCCGGTCCACAAAGATCCAGGGTCAGTCCCCACCCGGTCCACAAAGATCCAGGGTCAGTCCCCACCCGGTCCACAAAGATTCAGAGTCAGTCCCCACCCGGTCCACAAAGATCCAGGGTCAGTCCCCACCCGGTCCACAAAGATCCAGAGTCAGTCCCCACCCGGTCCACAAAGATCCAGGGTCAGTCCCCACCCGGTCCACAAAGATTCAGAGTCAGTCCCCACCCGGTCCACAAAGATCCAGAGTCAGTCCCCACCCGGTCCACAAAGATCCAGGGTCAGTCCCCACCCGGTCCACAAAGATCCAGAGTCAGTCCCCACCCGGTCCTCAAAGATCCAGAGTCAGTCCCCACCCGGTCCACAAAGATCCAGAGTCAGTCCCCACCCGGTCCACAAAGATCCAGGGTCAGTCCCCACCCGGTCCACAAAGATCCAGAGTCAGTCCCCACCCGGTCCACAAAGATCCAGAGTCAGTCCCCACCCGGTCCACAAAGATCCAGGGTCAGTCCCCACCCGGTCCACAAAGATCCAGAGTCAGTCCCCACCCGGTCCACAAAGATCCAGAGTCAGTCCCCACCCGGTCCACAAAGATCCAGGGTCAGTCCCCACCCGGTCCACAAAGATCCAGGGTCAGTCCCCACCCGGTCCACAAAGATCCAGGGTCAGTCCCCACCCGGTCCACAAAGATCCAGAGTCAGTCCCCACCCGGTCCACAAAGATCCAGGGTCAGTCCCCACCCGGTCCACAAAGATCCAGGGTCAGTCCCCACCCGGTCCACAAAGATCCAGGGTCAGTCCCCACCCGGTCCACAAAGATCCAGAGTCAGTCCCCACCCGGTCCACAAAGATCCAGGGTCAGTCCCCACCCGGTCCACAAAGATCCAGAGTCAGTCCCCACCCGGTCCACAAAGATCCAGAGTCAGTCCCCACCCGGTCCACAAAGATCCAGGGTCAGTCCCCACCCGGTCCACAAAGATCCAGAGTCAGTCCCCACCCGGTCCACAAAGATCCAGAGTCAGTCCCCACCCGGTCCACAAAGATCCAGGGTCAGTCCCCACCCGGTCCACAAAGATCCAGAGTCAGTCCCCACCCGGTCCACAAAGATCCAGAGTCAGTCCCCACCCGGTCCACAAAGATCCAGGGTCAGTCCCCACCCGGTCCACAAAGATCCAGGGTCAGTCCCCACCCGGTCCACAAAGATCCAGGGTCAGTCCCCACCCGGTCCACAAAGATCCAGAGTCAGTCCCCACCCGGTCCACAAAGATCCAGGGTCAGTCCCCACCCGGTCCACAAAGATCCAGGGTCAGTCCCCACCCGGTCCACAAAGATCCAGGGTCAGTCCCCACCCGGTCCACAAAGATCCAGAGTCAGTCCCCACCCGGTCCACAAAGATCCAGGGTCAGTCCCCACCCGGTCCACAAAGATCCAGAGTCAGTCCCCACCCGGTCCACAAAGATCCAGAGTCAGTCCCCACCCGGTCCACAAAGATCCAGGGTCAGTCCCCACCCGGTCCACAAAGATCCAGGGTCAGTCCCCACCCGGTCCACAAAGATCCAGAGTCAGTCCCCACCCGGTCCACAAAGATCCAGAGTCAGTCCCCACCCGGTCCACAAAGATCCAGAGTCAGTCCCCACCCGGTCCACAAAGATCCAGGGTCAGTCCCCACCCGGTCCACAAAGATCCAGAGTCAGTCCCCACCCGGTCCACAAAGATCCAGAGTCAGTCCCCACCCGGTCCACAAAGATCCAGAGTCAGTCCCCACCCGGTCCACAAAGATCCAGGGTCAGTCCCCACCCGGTCCACAAAGATCCAGAGTCAGTCCCCACCCGGTCCACAAAGATCCAGAGGACTTCTGGGACTTTATCTAAAGTAGGGAATAGGATGCCTTGTGGAATGTCCTTATGGAATGTTATTCGTTGTATTTGCTTAGTCCTGTGTGAGGGAACTAGTGTGTTTCTGTCTATTTCACTCTTTGTGGATGTACATTTACTGAAATGTCTTTTTTTTTATGCTGGGGTTCTCTTTTCTTAAACTGTGTGCATCCGGTAAGTGTCATTGGAAACCCCTAAGGCTTTCTCTTGTAGGTGACTGTTTTTATATGTAGCTCCCTGATTTTAGTTAAGTGGTGGCTAATTGGTTTTAGTTGCAGCTTACTTGTTTAATTTAAGTGATTGCTAAAGGTTTTTAGTTGTAGATAACTGCTTGTAGTTAAGTGTTAGCTAACTGGTTTTATTTTTAATTAAATTGGTTAGATTGGACTTAGCTAGGAAACCACGTTTGAAAGGTCTTTTTAAAAGTTTTTTTTAGGGCCTTTAAAACATACTTTTCTGAGGTGGACTCTGTTGGATTTTTTAAAAATAGGTTTGTTTGTTTACTGTTGTGATGGTGTATTGTTGATTCTGGTTTGTCTGGCTGTAGATTTTTATGAACCTTCACAAGTTCTTCTTATTGTGAACTAACCTGTCTCTCTTCCTTCCTCTCTGCCAGCTGCCTGCCGGCCAGTGAGCACTTCCGTTCTGATGTGGGAAAGGCCACGGAGGGCTCCATCCCACCACTGGTGTACAGCATCGCAGATCGCGTAGACAAACAGGTCACTCTCCTTTCCCCCGCTCTCGTCACACACACGTGTTGGTTTTTCCATCAAAGTGAGGGCTGGCAATTTGGTACCATTATAAAAACAGTTTTTGCTATCCCTAATCCTAACCCTGAACTTAACCACCGAATTCAGATGAAGCCTCTTGTCAAAATGAGGACCTCATTTCGCATGATTTTAATTGTTCTAATATTGTAATGAGGTCCTCTCTAAGATAGTAAAATGGCAAGGCACATGTTGGCAAGGCACATGTTAATGTCCTCCTTTTGTCCTCACGTTGTTCCCTGTTTGTTCGTGGCTGTTTCTGCCCTCACGCCAAACGTGATAATGTTGGGCCTGACGGGAAACATCCGTTATTTGGCGGTTTGGCAGGAACAGATGTTTGCTGTATTTCTGTTGAGACGTACATTGTTGTTTGTTAATTTTTACTGTCTGTGCCTTTTTGTTTGTTTTTGCAATTGTTCTTTGTTGTTGCCTTCCCTCCTCTCCTCCCCTACCCACTTTGGCCGTCCCCCTGCCTGGAGGGCGTGCGTGCCCCTAATAGGAGGGTGCTGCGGGGCTAGACATGGTGCTGTGCCTCCCTGCCAGCGGAGTAGACCCGGAGCTCTACAACCCAGAGCTGCTATTCCACCACCGGCCTCTAGAGGCACCAGTAAGCTCTTTGCTGCAGTGTACAGCAGGAAAGAGGCGCAAGCTCTGGCGTCGGCCAGTAGGGGGAGCTCTCTGCTCTCAGTCACAGATCCACCGCATCCAATCAGAAGAAGAATGATGGGAAGGCTTTATATCCTGGTGT
Organism: Esox lucius; assembly: GCF_011004845.1. NCBI lineage: Eukaryota > Metazoa > Chordata > Actinopteri > Esociformes > Esocidae > Esox > Esox lucius. The sequence goes on from NC_047591.1 coordinate 22,517,103, forward strand.
TATTACACGTGACATTTAATGGCCCCAGGAATAGATATCGATAAACAGTGATTTAATCACACAATTGTATTATTTACAATTGATCTTGATTATAGTTAAATTGGTTGCCTAAAACATTACTCAAATTGTTTTGCAGAGGTGTTACCTTGTTTTGACCTATGTTACACCTCTGTGATAATTAATCTGCAACACATGGAGCTGAATTCTGACTGACTCACATGCTTCGGTTTATATGATACGTTGAATCTCCTTAACCCTGTTTAGTAACCCGAACCGTGATTGGATGCCTGCCCCTGTGATCTGTGCACCTCTACGATGCTGTCTTTCTGATTGGCCAGCTCCTTCAACTCACTCTAGTCCCCCTGGTTTCATGCTCCTCCCACTAAAACCTCCATCAATGTCCCCTCATCTCTCCTCTCAGCGTTGAAGGTGCATGCGAAGCCCACAAGCTGCTTTTCAACTTAAACATAAATTACCCAAAAAATCAGAGAACACAGTTAACAACATATGATGGTAATATACATCCATAACAGGCTGCATGTTTAGTGTGGGAGTCTTGTGAACTAAACCGATGGATGAAGAGTTGAAGCCAGTCAACCTGCTGCTGTGTGGCTTCATGGTCTGTTTCTCCAGACACTGATTTCTCCTAAACCTTTGAATTGTGTTTTAAAATCTTTTGTATGGAGTAAATCTGTCACATCAGTCTTTGATGTGTCATTTGGTTACCGCTAGATCTTTGTGTGTGCGTGTGTGTGTGTGCGCGCACACGTGTCTGTGCGTTACAATACTTGTGAGGTTCCACACAAGTATAATAACCTATGGTATAGTAGCATGGCTTGGAAGACATTTTGCTGGTCCTCAATTTTATGTTGAAGTTAGGTTAATAAGTCCTCACAAGTAAAACAAGTGTGTGTGTGTGTGTGTGTGTGTTTGTGTTTCTTTGGTTTGATTTAACAGATCGAATTTGGAGTCCTCATAAAGATTGTAAAACTTGCAAAAACCTGCTTTCTGTTAGCCTGAACACGGCTTAAAATTTGGGCTAGTGTGTGGATTTGGGTTACTTGACCCAGGAGCAGAAAATTCATTCATACTTTATTACCTGCACTCTGATCTATGACTTTAGAACTATGACCCTAAACAGTGTAAACCACTGAGAAACAAAAAGCCTATGTCTCTAAAGGAACCTTTTAACTAAATAATCCACTGCTTTTGGCCAGATTCCTGTGGTCCGGTTAAGGCCAGGGGTCTGTTCAGTAAATGGTTTTCCATTATAGTGTTCTGTTCCATGTAACCCCTGACCTGTACCGTACATCCAGGTGAGAAGCCAATCAGCCTTCGCCGTTTTGACAAACCAAATTAATGAACTTGCAGCCTGGAAATCCAAATTGGATCATGCTGCTTCAACAATTAATTTACCTGATTTCCAGGATAACAGATGGGTCTCTTTTTTTAAATTTCATGTTAGGGCGAGTTTCATTTCTTCAGCCTTTAATAAGCCTCTAATTTAACTATGTTGTTTTGTCAGACCACGTCACCTGACTATAACTCTCCCCTCTGAGCATCTTGTCTTTTTTGTCTGTAAGTGCCTCGTCTTGGACAACCTGCTAACTATATTTATCATGTCAGGTGAATCACCATTATGGACATTACAGGGATCCGCTTCCATCCCATCTTTCTGTGTTACCGTGACAATCGCATTAACTAGGACCCTGCACTTCCTGGAAACAGGGTCGGCCGGCGGGTCGTTAGGTCGTCGCTAGGTTGGTTGCCACCGTGCCTCTCAACCGCGGCCGGGAACACAATTATCGCAGAGTACATTGGTCGAAGTAAAAGATCAAAGGGTGTGCCCCAAATGGCTTCACGTCCCCTATGTAGTGAACTAGGGCTCCATGGGCCGTGGTCTGAAGTGGTGCACTTGGTAGGATGCCATTGAGGACAGCCACAGAGACCTACTGGTGAAAGGTCAGCTACCAGAGGACCATCAACCAACATGCATAACTATCGATATTCAGTCCTGCTAGATTTGATAGGTAGGCAAAACAACAACACAGGCCCCGTGTTTTGAGACATCCTCCCTCTGCACGCGGCACCAGCGTTCGGCCTCCGCTGTTTTACATGATCCCTGGCTGTTTGTTTTCGTATGATTCACTGCACGGGCAACTGAGTCAGGGGCGATCAATGGCCGGGCTGCCTTCCTTAGTAACCCAGTTAGCAGGTGAGGTTGTAGCTTTACGTCCCCTTAATGCCAAGGGTGATGCCCCTCCCAGTCCCCCCACGGCATGACGTCCCTTCACCCGCCGGGCCGGCTTACCCCTCCTGCACAAGGAACACCGCAGAATATGACGGCTCTGTTAGACCCGTTGTGAGACATGGCGTTAGTGTGCCGCCCTGCTTCCATACCATCATCATTACGGTCAATGTCTTCCAGCTTAATGTTATCAATAAGCTGTTGTCATGAGAACGGTCATAGACTAAGGTCATTTGATGTTTAGCTCTTGCCAGTCCTCATCAGCTATGACCCTGGGTTAGGTACAATTTTCTCCACAGCACTCTGGGAGAATTTTTAGAGATAGTGGGTCCGTTCTGTGTCCTGTTCTAGACCGACGCGTCGCCTTTTTTACGGTTTTTAATCTGGTGTTCTAGAACACGCCGTCCGTGGTTCTGATGTTCTGTTTTTTCTGTGTTCCAGCTGCTCATCTGTCCCCCAGTGACACGGTTCTTCTACGGCCGCCGGGAGCCCTTCCACAAGCTGCTGGTTCAGGGAGACTCTGCTGGGCGCCTGTCCCTCTGGAGCATCCCGGATACCTCACCCCTGCAGCCCCTCTCCACTGCGGCAGGTGGGCCTAGTCAACATGTTTACGCTAGATGGGCTACATTCTAATGTCTTTCCTTCTTCTGCGCCCTCGTTGTACCAGTTGGGTGTGAATGAGAATGTGGCCTGGGGCTGTTTGGGTTGACTTCCTTGTTCAGGAGCAGAGCAATAGGTTCTTCATCTGACATCTCGGGGGGTGGTGTTTCTTGTTTATTTTTTTCGGTGCTCATTTTTGTGTTTGGTACAGAGAAGCTCTTGTCACTCTTGTCAACATCCTGCGGGGCCTGGGCCCCACAGCACCAGTTCGTCCACTAGGTGGCACAACAGAGCCAGATCTGTGGGCTCTCTGGCTGAGAAGGCCTCGATGCCCTCTGCTGGTGGAAGACAATCCCCTGTGGTCTGGGGCTTGATTACATTCTAATATCAGCCTGATAGGCAGCCCCAGAACAAGGTCACTATGCTTACCAATGTTAGTATTTATAATTGTAGGGAATCCAGTCACTTTCCAACTCCTGGAATTGTATGAACACACAGAAGACATGGAAAATGTTTGGAATCTTGGGGAAATACATTTAAAACTGCTTATTTCTCTCTCTGCCAACAAGGTAGAGATGAACCGTTTAAATCAGGGCTGGCCTACTCCGTAGGGTTGCGGGCCTGTAGGTTTTCTATGCACCCCTGGTCTGTCACCCCTGGTCTGTCACCCCTGGTCTGTCACCCCTGGTCTGTCACCCCTGGTCCCCATAATCAGCTGGATGAAACAATAAATCCGAGGTTTGTTAGAGAACCTACAGGGCAGTAGCTCTCCTAGAACAGGGTTGGGCAGCTGTGGTTTAAACAGTTAGGCTTCCTGTGGTTTCCAGGTGGGGGTTAGCTAATGTGTTGGTAAAGGATGATATCCATCCGGGCTTTTAGCCTCCTGGGAAATGTGTTTGACAGGACCTGAAATTGTATTTCAGTATCCCTGTTGCTTCTGTACCCCGCCCACCCCCCCCCCCCCCCCCCCCCCCCCCCCCCCACACAGAGCTCCAGGTCTCCTCCACCATCTCCCTCCAGGAGTCCTTTGATAAGCTGTCTCCCCTGTCTGCCGGCATCATTGACCAGCTGAGCGTGATGCCTGGGTCAGAAGAGCCCATCAAGGTGACGGCCAGCGTCTACATCCCCTCCCAGGGAAGGCTGGTCTGCGGCAGAGAGGATGGGAGCGTGACACTGGTCCCTGCCACCCAGACCGCCATCGTTCAGCTGCTGCAGGGAGAACACATGCTGCGCAGAGGTGCGTGCGAGCGCGCGTGTGTTTTGCACGCGCGTGTGACATTTTAATTGGAATGCGTGTCTGTCTTTTTCACGGACGCATGTCTCCCGTCTTTCGCCAGGCTGGCCGCCGCATCGCGTCCTGAGGGGTCACCGTAACAAGGTGACCTGTCTGCTGTACCCGTACCAGGTGTCGCCACGCTACGACCAGCGCTCCCTGGTGTCCGGAGGAGTGGACTTCAGCGTCATCGTCTGGGACATCTTTAGCGGGGAAATGAAGCATGTCTTCTGCGTCCATGGGGGAGAGATCACCCAGTTACTGGTGCCTCCTGACAACTGCAGTGTGAGTTCAGCTTTCCACCGAGTACCGAGCTCTGCGTTTCACTTCTGCTACCCTCCAAACGCACTCGGAAACCGTCTGACATTGGTGGCAGGGTGTGTCTCTGGGTTAGCTCTGGGTTTATAGACCTCAGCCCGGGGCTAACATCACGCGGGCATATTCTGAGATTAGCCCATGCTTAACGAACGCTTCCATTAACACTGGGTGAGTTAGTCTTGTCCTGGGGTTAAGGTTGACTTGGGATAAGAACAGTGTAGTGTGAGAAGGCCACAATTGAAGAAGTGTGTCCTTTGGGGTGTTTTCTGTCCTAAGGACACAGGTTAATATACCTCACTATTTTGTTGGTGGGACTGTAAAAAATATGGAAAATATGCATGTTTTTCAATTACGATACGCTGTTATATTTTCTGTAGTGGTTTTGTGGTCACTCTGCAAGTGTGGGCCGATAGAGTATCCTAATAGAGGCGGAGCCTGAGGGAGGAGTGTCCTAATAGAGGTGGAGCCTGAGGGAGGAGTGTCCTAATAGAGGTGGAGCCTGAGGGAGGAGTATCCTAATAGAGGTGGAGCCTGAGGGAGGCATGTCCTAATAGAGGTGGAGCCTGAGGGAGGAGTATCCTAATAGAGGTGGAGCCTGAGGGAGGAGTATCCTAATAGAGGTGGAGCCTGAGGGAGGCATGTCCTGATGGGGGTGGGGCTACTAGAGATGGTGCCTGAGAGTGATTGTTGTTTATAGTTCTGGCCCCTAATCTTACTCAAAGATGCCTCCTGTTACTTGTGTGGAGTAGATTCCTGATGGACACGCTCAGCAGCCATGCATCTTGGTGTCTGTGTGTCAGTGATTGACAGGTAGCCATTTTGTGTGAGTGGTCCATAGTAAATAAAAATGGTCTGTGCATAGGGAAGGAGAATCATCTCTGGCCGTCTTAATGACCTGTTAAGTTATGCGGCCGCATTATAGCATGTCAATACGCCTACTTAAGGAGCCTCGACGTTTAATTGATATGTGAGAAAGATGGACAGAGGGAGAAGACAGGAGCTGGGTTAGCACTGCAGGGTTTGAGGGATCAGGGAATCCCCTTGTAGCTCAGGTCCTTGTACCGGTCAAGTCTGGTGGGGTGGGGGCAGGTCTGGTGGGGTGTGGGCAGGTCTGGTGGGGTGGGGGCAGGTCTGGTGGGGGCAGGTCTGGTGGGGTGGGGACAGGTCTGGTGGTGTGGGGACAGGTCTGGTGGTGTGGGGACAGGTCTGGTGGTGTGGGGGCAGGTCTGGTGGTGTGGGGGCAGGTCTGGTGGGGTGGGGGCAGGTCTGGTGGTGTGGGGGCAGGTCTGGTGGTGTGGGGGCAGGTCTGGTGGGGTGGGGTGGGGGCAGGTCTGGTGGGGTGGGGTGGGGGCAGGTCTGGTGGGGTGGGGGCAGGTCTGGTGGGGTGGGGTGGGGGCAGGTCTGGTGGGGTGGGGTGGGGGCAGGTCTGGTGGGGTGGGGGCAGGTCTGGTGTGGTGGGGGCAGGTCTGGTGGGGTGGGGGCAGGTCTGGTGTGGTGGGGACAGGTCTGGTGGGGTGGGGGCAGGTCTGGTGGGGTGTGGACAGGTCTGGTGGTGTGGGGGCAGGTCTGGTGGGGTGTGGACAGGTCTGGTGGGGGCAGGTCTGGTGGAGTGGGGGCAGGTCTGGTGGGGGCAGGTCTGGTGGGGTGGGGACAGGTCTGGTGGGGTGGGGGCAGGTCTGGTGGGGTGGGGACAGGTCTGGTGGGGTGGGGGCAGGTCTGGTGGGGTGGGGACAGGTCTGGTGGGGTGGGGGCAGGTCTGGTGGAGTGTGGACAGGTCTGGTGGGGTGGGGTGGGGGCGGTTCCTGAAGCGGTGGCTGGTGTGATGACCATAATGAAGACTGACGTGTCCTTGCAGCCCTCACATCCACCTCCTCCCTCTACCTCCTCCCTTCTGCTTCATGTCCTCCCCCTCTCTTCCTCCTGTATCGCTCCTTCCTCCTCTCTCTCCCTGGTCCTCTCAGCCCCATCCCCCTCTGTCTTTCATGGTCAAGGTTTACTACGGTCACTATATCAACACTTAAGAACATTGCCTGTCAGTGTTCATCACCCCTTCTGTTGAGTCTGTTCCCCCCATTTCACAACACATCCTGCACACATCCTCCATCCTTCCATTTAGTGTACCCCCTTTTTTCTCCACAGATACCCGCCCCCCAACCCCGTTCTTCTCTCCCATCCTCTCCTTCCTGTTCCTCCCTCTCCTCCCCGTTCCTCCCTCTCCTCCCCGTTCCTCCCTCTCCTTCCCGGTCCTCCTTCTCTTCATGTTCCTTCATCGTAACCTAACAGCCTCATCGTTGTATTTATTTCTGTAGGGTTATTTGCTGTCTGTGTCGTACCACATGCTTCTGTTATACCAGAGAGTGTGTGTCTGTGTGTATCTGCTTGCATGTGTCTATGTGAGTGTGTGTGGTGGCTGGTGATTGACCCTCAAGAATCCCTGGACACTGTCTGTTTTATCAGGCCAACATAATGAACAGCTACCAAAGCAAACAAGGGAATATTCAGCTAGCATGTATTTCTCCCTGGCAACAAACCAGCTACCCTGCAACCGTGGTCACTAAAGGTCTTCCTTTCTGGTCAATGTATTTTTTTAGGTCATTGGTTAATGACATTATGACACAGTAAGGTGGTGTGGATTCTATTGTTGTGACCATGGAAATGGTCTTGGTGTCCCATTCCATTGTCCGACATTGTTGAGGGGTCAGATCGTGTTTTTTGTACCTATTTATTCATAAGTCCTTTTAAATGTCTCCCCCTGTGTTTGTCTTTCTTTAGCAACAATGCCTTTTTATATATCACATATTTTGATGATTGATTATTTCTTTTTTCGGTCATCTGCATTCACAAAATGACAAATAATTAAATTTTGTAGCATGAGGGTCCAGCAGAAGGCTAATTAATTCCACCTGCTGATGCAAAAGGAAAGGACACAACCAGGTGTTTTCATTTGTCTATAGCATAATGTAGAGGTTTCATATCTGTTGAATAATTTAGAGGTTTTCTACGCTTGGACTAATATATAGGTTTTCTATCTTTACAATAATATATTGTTTCTATATCTATGGAATAATATGTAGGCTTTAGATCTATAGAGTAATATGTAGTTTCTCTGTCTTCTTCTGTCCTCCACAGACCCGTGTCCAGCATTGCGTGTGCTCTGTGGCCAGCGACCACTCGGTTGGCCTCCTCAGTCTGCGCGAGAGGAAGTGCATCATGCTGGCGTCACGACACCTCTTCCCCATTCAGGTCATCAAGTGGCGGCCCTGTGATGATTACCTGGTGGTGGGCTGCTCAGATGGCTCTGTCTATGTCTGGCAGATGGACACCGGTGAGATGGAAAGACCTGCGCACGCACGCACGCCATTTACAGTGGGGAGAACAAGTATTTGATGACCTGCAAAATCGGCAGTGTTTCCCACTTACAGAGCATGTAGAGGTCTGTCATAGGTACTCTTCGACTGTGAGTGACGGAATCTAAAACAAAAATCCAGAAAATCACATTGTATGATTTTTAAGTAATTAATTGGCATTTTATTGCATGACATAAGTGTTTGAAAAGCAGAACTTAATATTTGGTACAGAAACTTTGTTTGCAATTACAGAGATCTTACGTTTCCTGGAGTTCTTGACTAGGTTTGCACACACTGCAGCAGGAATTTTGGCCCACTCCTCCATACAGACCTTCTCCAGATCCTTCAGGTTTCAGGGCTGTCGCTGGGCAATACGGACTTTGAGCTCCCTCCAAAGATTTTCTATTGGGTTCAGGTCTGGAGACTGGTTAGGCCACTCCAGGACCTTGAGATGCTTCTTACACTCCTTAGTTGCCCTGGTTGTGTGTTTCGGGTCGTTGTCATGCTGGAAGACCCAGTCACGACCCATCTTCAATGCTCTTACTGAGGGAAGGAGATTGTTGGCCAAGATCTTGCGATACATGGCCCCATCCATCCTCCCCTCAATACGGTGCAGTCGTCCTGTCCCCTTTGCAGAAAAGCATCTCCAAAGTTGGGATGGTGTTCTTGGGGTTGTACTCATCCTTCTTCTTCCTCCAAACACGGTGAGTGGAGTTTAGACCAAAAATCAAAATTTTTGTCTCATCAGACCACATGACCTTCTCCCATTCCTCCTCTGGATCATCCAGATGGTCATTGGCAAACTTCAGACGGGCCTGGACATGCGCTGGCTTGAGCAGGGGGACCTTGCGTGCGCTGCAGGATTTTAATCCATGACGGCGTAGTGTGTTACTACTGGTTTCCTTTGAGACTGTGGTCCCAGCTCTCTTCAGGTCATTGACCAGGTCCTGCCGTGTAGTTCTGGGCTGATCCCTCACCTTCCTCATGATCATTGATGCCCCATGAGGTGAGATCTTGCATGGAGCCCCAGACCGAGGGAGATTGACCGTCATCTTGAACTTCTTCCATTTTCTAATAATTGCGCCAACAGTTGTTGCCTTCTCACCAAGCTGCTTGCCTATTGTCCTGTAGCCCATCCCAGCCTTGTGCAGGTCTACAATTTTATCCCTGATGTCCTTACACAGCTCTCTGGTCTTGGCCATTGTGGAGAGGTTGGAGTCTGTTTGAGTGTGTGGACAGGTGTCTTTTATACAGGTAATTAATTCAAACAGGTGCAGTTAATACAGGTAATGAGTGGAGAACAGGAGGGCTTCTTAAAGAAAAACTGACAGGTCTGTGAGAGCCGGAATTCCTACTGGTTGGTAGGTGATCAAATACTTGCAATAAAAGGCTAATTCATTATTAAAAAATCATACAATGTGATTTTCTGGATTTTTGTTTTAGATTCCGTCTCTCACAGCTGAAGTGTACCTATGATAAAAATAACAGACCTCTATATGCTTTGTAAGTAGGACAACCTGAAATATCGTCAGTGTATCAAATATTTGTTCTCCCCACTGTATGTGCTTAGGATAATTAGCTGTTAAATTGCAGAGGGCTTATTTGTTATTGTAACTATGATTAATGAGAGTGTGGGGGGCTTGGCTGGCAACTATTTTCTTTGTTTTCTCATTAAAGAACTTCCATAAATATCTGTTAATAACTCAACAAGGCCCGCTGGCCAAATGGCAACCTATTTCCCTACCTAGTACATTTGTTCCACAAGCACCAATAGGCAAAAGCAGGGCACTGTGCAGCGACTGGGGTGCCATTTGGGACTCGGAGGGTCCGTGGCGTCTGTTAATCGAACAGTCCTGATGGCCCTCAGACTTCATCGCTGGTTATTCAATGAAACCATGCTTCACTTCATTTACAATTTGCAAATGCCTTTCTGTTTTTAATGGGCACCACCTCTCCGTTCTCACTGGGCTGTGTTTTGTAGACTTACCAGATTTAACCTGTCTGCATTTATAATAGATGGTCTGTGTTAGCAACCACAGCTGCTGAAGTGTGGTGGGCTCTGGGAGGACAGGGGGAGAGAGGAAGGCTGTTGTCTGAAGTGTGGTGGGCTCTGGGAGGACAGGGGGAGAGAGAGGAAGGCTGTTGTCTGAAGTGTGGTGGGCTCTGGGAGGACAGGGAGAGAGAGGGAGGCTGTTGTCTGAAGTGTGGTGGGCTCTGGGAGGACAGGGGGAGAGAGAGGGAGGCTGTTGTCTGAAGTGTGGTGGGCTCTGGGAGGACAGGGAGAGAGAGGGAGGCTGTTTCCTCGCAGGGTGCCCCACCGTTCCCTACATAGTGGATGACCAGGCCAGGGGCTATTAGACTCATAGGGTTAAAACATGAGGCGTTATATGGGGAATAGGATGCTATTTCCTAGCTGGTGTCAATTAGGAGCTTGGAAGAGATGTGACTGTAGAGGAAAGGAGAAAGGGGTTGGGCCTTTAGATGATGATGATGAGGATGATGATGATTCTCCTCTGCATCTCCTTCCCTTCCGCACCAGGACAGTCCTCAGATTACAACTGCCTGGGTTGGATTGTCTTTACCCCCCCCCACACACACACACACACACACACACACACACATAGATGCACATTTACAGACGCACGTGTACACACACACACATACTGACCAGATTAATAATAGATTGTCTGATGTGTGTGTGTGTGTGTGTGTGTGTGTGTGTGTTTTTTTTGTCATCCCATCAGTAAACTCGTATGCAGCATGTTTAGCGAAGCAACGCAGCACTCTTAAAACATTAGACAGATTTAAATCACCCTCACGGCGCTGGAAGTCGAGATGATGGCTGAGGAAGTGGGGGGAGGGGACCGGGGGTGGGGGTGGGAGCACTTACAAAACATCTCCCCAAACGGGAGAGCCTCCCCCCCTCCGACCGCATTAGCCGGGCGCATTAGTGTGTTTATGTTGGCTCTTAAAGCTGGTTATGGTCTGTTGTTGCTGAGTAGGAGAGGAGGACACAGGAGCGCGCCTGTACTCCACTCACAACTCAGTGTTTGGATGTTTTATCTGAGGATGGATAATGCGTAGAAAGCCTGGCTGTCTGTGTTTCTGAGGACGGAGAGTGGATGGCGAGCCTAAGAAGTAACGATCCCAGAGGTTTTGTCTAGAACCACTTGAAGGGATCTGAAGGGGCTGTGGTGGTAAACCGCTAGAATACCCTTTGATTCATTGACATGTTATGTTGCTCATGGACACCCGGGATGTCCTTCAGATCATGGACACCTGGACGTCCTCACTCCTCAGAGTTGTCACTGTACAGATGCTTCGGCTATCCTCTGTGGGTTTCTGCACCAATACACAGAATATTTTAACTTCCTAAGGAGATCAAAGCCTGATACAAGGGCTACAACATCTGAAACTCCTCTGGCAGTCAGTCCTATTTTTCTCAGTTGGTAGAACTACGCCAGTGTTGTTTTTATTCCCATTGGGTTGGGGGGGCGGGGGAGGCAGTATGATAAATAATAGGAAAACATGCTGTACAGTCTACTGTGAGTAACATACTCTATTGACTGAGTTGTCATTCTGAAGGAGTCATCTGTTGCTGATTCAGCATTTTGAGATCGAGTGAGGAGGACTTTTGTAGGACCATGGGGAGATGGTGGCAGGGTGGTGGGACCATGGGGAGATGGAGGCATGGTGGTGGGACCATGGGGAGGTGGAGGCAGGGTGCGGGGACCATGGGGAGAAGGGGGCAGGATGGTGGGGGACCATGGGGAGATGACGGCAGGGTGGTGGGACCATGGTGAAATGGCGGCAGGGTGGTGGGACCATGGGGAGATGGCAGCATGGTGGTGGGACCATGCTGAGATGGAGGCAGGGTGCAGGGACCATGGGGAGAAGGAGGCAGGGTGGTGGGACCATGGGGAGAAGGGGGCAGGGTGGTGGGGGACCATGGGGAGATGGAGGCAGGATGGAGACCATATGTAGAAGGGGGCAGGGTGGTGGGGGACCATGGGGCGATGGAGGCAGGTTGGAGGGACCATGGGGAGAGGGAGACCAGGTGGTTGTGTTTTTGGGGCCTTCGGGTGACCATAGGGAGAGGTGTGCAACACATTCTCCCTGTACTAATGGCTCTGTCTTAGCTGGGAAGCTAGTCTAGGCTGGCACTAGTCTGATGCTAGGCTAGAATGGCCCCAGAATGAGATGTAGTAGGAGAGACTTGTGGGCACCTGAGTGTGAAATGAAGAGGTGTGTGTGTGTGTGGCGGGGCGTTGGACATGTAATAGTGCCTTCCATCAGACACACACACACACGCGCACACCCACACCTCAGGTAGAGCCTAGGATCCAGTCTCCTCAGCCTGTCCACGGTCAATTTACAGGCCATTTGGAAAACTGCCACTCCTTCCAGTCAATATTGAACGCAATCCCAATATCTTCACAGCCTGCATCAAATGATGTGTTTTATTTTCTCTCTGAGAATAGTGTAAGGATTAGAGGGCTATATAGGAAACCTACATCTTGTTAAAGATTGGTGGGGAGGAGGGTCAGAGGATGTGTTCAAAGGAGGAGGATGGACAGAGGCGACCTGGATGGATGGAGGGATGGACAGAGGAGACCGGGATGGAGGGATGGACAGAGGTGAGGGATGGACAGAGGAGACCTGGATGGAGGAATGGACAGAGGAGACCGGGATGGAGGGATGGACAGAGGCGAAGGGATGGAGGGATGGACAGAGGAGACTGGGATGGAGGGATGGACAGAGGAGACCTGGATGGATGGAGGGATGAGTGTAGCGTATACGGATGTGTGGGTGGGTTTTTCACATGAAATACGTTCTGTGGTTAAATCTCCTCTCGTTGTCTGTGTGCTCCAGGTGCGTTGGACAGGTGCGTGATGGGCATCACGGCTGTGGAGATCCTGAATGCGTGTGATGAAGTGGCACCTGCGGCTGTGGACTCCCTGAGCCACCCTGCGGTCAACCTGAAGCAGGCCATGACCCGGCGCAGCCTGGCCGCCCTGAAGAACATGGCCACGCACAAACTGCAGACGCTGGCCACCAATCTGCTGGCTGCCGACAATGCAGACAAGGTCAGCCTGCTTCTAACCTTTAACCCTGAGCCTTGAGGCTAGTCCCCTAACCCTGGCTATCAACCAGCTAGCTACAGACGAGGTCAGTTTGTGATATTTCTCTGCGTGTTTATGACTGCCTATGAATGTGGTTGTAATGTCTTGGGCTGTGAATGTGTAGATCTAGTAGTGGACAGGTATGGGATCTTGTCTTGCTGAGCTTGTTGGCCGGGGAATGCATTCCCCTCCAGCGCATGTGCCCGCGGAATCTTAATGCACAGCGTTATCAGAAGCCGATCGGAGTTGTTGAAATGAGGCACGGACATCATTTTGAAATTGGGTAAAAAACGGTTTATTATAATATTTAGAATAAAAAGAAATTGCTTGCCTGACTGGACCTCATCCAATGAGACTCTTGTGTAATGGACTGTTAATTGCTGTCTACTCAGTTCCAGTCGGGCACATTGTCCCAGTAAGAGTCATTCTCATGGTGACACACACATCATCGCTTGAAATGATCGTCTCAGCCTGTAGTCATCCTCGGAAAAACATTGCTGGAATGATGATCACTTCAGACGGAACCAGGAGGGGGTGGGCGCGAGGGAGGGGGGTAGAGAGAGAGAGACAGAGAGAGAGAGGGAGGGAGAGAGAGATGAAGTGAGAGATGGAGTGTGAGAGGGAATGCTTTGAGCTGAGTTGTAATGGCTCCCTGAACTACGCATGTGACCTGGCAGGCCTCGTTCTGCTCACGATGCAGAGTGGCTTGCATGCCTTCAGGGCAGCACTTAACAGTGGCCATTTTGAGAAGCAGTCTGCCGTATGAAAAGTGTAAAGGCTGGATTGAAGTGGAGTGAACAGGGCTAATCGGCCGGATGAAAAATGCATGCCCTGCTTCCGTCTCGTGGGGGGGCTCTCTGGGTCCAGCCGCCATCTAGCTTTCAGCTCTGCCAGCCAGGCTGCATTTAAACTGGAAACCAGAGGAGAGGGTGATGGTGGTTGTTCCAGACAATTAGCTATAACACCACCCTACTGTCCCTGCCCCCCCCCCCCTCTGTATCTTCCCTCTCGCTCTTTCTCTCTTCCTTGAGTGTAACAGAGAGGGTCTGGCTGGGGTGTGTGTGTTTGTGTGTGTTTGTGTGTGTTTGTGTGTGTTTGTGTGTGTTTGTGTGTGTTTGTGTGTGTGTGTGGAGGGTATTTCCTAGCCCAGTGGCCTGCAGGGACCAGGGGTTAGTTAAAGTGGAGCCTCTTAATGCTTGTGATGGAGGTGGTGGGAGGCAGGGTTGGGGGGGAGGGAGGGAGGCCGGGTTGGGAGGGTCGGAGGCAGGGTTGGGGGAGGATGGGTGGGTGGGTGAAAGGCAGGGTTGGGGGGAGGGAGGCAGGGTTGGGGGGTGGGTGGATGGTTGGTTGCTATGTGCCCCCAGGGGAGTGGATGGGATGAGAGGTAATCCTCCTGTCCTCTCCCTCACTCCATCGCTGCCTGAGAATCACAGCTCTCACAAGGTCTGTCAGGAGAGAGTTTAAGCTCCTGCTGTATGTGGGTGTGTGTTCCCGTTAGTTATATCTTTCGCTTCGGCCAAAAACAGTGGGAGTGGTCCTATGTGGCTCAGTGTGAGTTTCTATTGCGATGCACAGATAAGCTTCACTTGCTGATGGGATGTCCTGCGCGAGCACACACACACACACACCCACACACACACACACAGACACTAAAAAGGAGGCACCTTCTGTTTAGTCTGAGGAGATGCGTCTGCTGAGTGGTGGTGTTAATGCTTCAGATAGTCGTCACACTGGGGGGATCCAGGATGCCTGTTTCTGTTGCCACATGCTGATGATGCAACAGGAAGCAGGAAGAAGGCAGCTGCAGTGAATGGATTGAGTAGAGGAGGTGGTAGGGATGGTGGAGAGGAGGTGGTAGGGATGGTGGAGAGGAGGTGGTTGGGATGGTGGAGAGGAGGTGGTAGGGATGGTGGAGAGGAGGTGGCAGGGATAGAGGAGGGGAGGTGGCAGGGATAGAGGAGAGGAGGTGGCAGGGATAGAGGAGAGGAGGTGGCAGGGATAGAGGAGAGGAGGTGGCAGGGATAGAGGAGAGGAGGTGGCAGGGATAGAGGAGGAGGTAGGAATGGAGGAGAACCCTGTTTCCTATGTAGAAATGTATGACTCTTTACAACTCTGATAGGAACTAGTGCGCAATGTAGCAATTAGTATTTTATAGGAGAGTGCTGTAGGGTCTGCCTGAACACACACACACACACACACAGTGACCGCTGCGGGATTAATGACCTTTCTCCTGTGGCCGGCCATACTTCCTGTCTAATTGCTCTTTTTCGTATGGTGTGTTTGTGTGTATTGCTTGAGTGTGCATGTCTGTGTGTTGTGTGAATCTACTACACAAAATTAAGACCTCCAACCTGGATGGTCAGAATCCACCTCCATCCTGTTAGGTCACATCATCATACAGATGTTCTACTACAGATTCCCTTCAGGTAAATTCATGTTAGATTCCCTTCAGGTGAATTCATGTTAGATTCCCCTCAGGTGAATTCATGTTAGATTCCCCTCAGGTGAATTCATATTTGTCTTTTTCCCTTTCTTACGGATTTTTCTTTAGTTTTTTCTTTTCTACTATAAGTCTTAGAGTCGCAGCCTTATACGCACAGATAATTCTTTTTCCCTTAAAACGATAAAAGCCATTACATTTTCTTCAAAGACGGTTTAGGTTTATTTGGCCCTGCAAACTTGTGAGAGCCATTGTTTAGTGCTCTCCTCTTCCTTTTGGTTTTTGTCATCCCCTGTTACTGCCAATCGGCCATAATGATACCCCTTTCTCCATAACGGCAGCCATTCAACTGTAATTTGTGTCTCCTGGCTCCTAAGTGTTGTCTGACTGCTGGTCAAATGGTCTGAGCCGGAATCAAAAGGCCTCCTTCTCACCCTCCCTCGTTATCTTTCCCTCCCACGCTTTCTCTCTCTCTCGCTCTCTATTTCGTCCCTTTCCACCTTCCTCTCTCTCTGTCTCTCCCTCTTCCCCCCAGCTCAGCCGGTCGTTGTGTTCTCCAGTCTTTCTGTAACGTCCCATTATTTTCTCTGACATAGTAATTCTGCCGCCGCCCAGGGTAAGTGCTGTCCCTGTGATATCTGCTATCAAAACGCTCTATTGTTCCTCCCACAACACCGACACACACACACACACACACACACACGTCCCGACCCACAACAACTGCCCCCTGGCCACCCCACTGGTCCCCAGGCCCCCAGGTGGGGTAATGACAGATAATGACCAATAACTGGCCTCCAATCAACCTGCCTGCCTGTCTTTCTGTCTGTCTGTCTGCTTCTCTTATGGAGATAGAATACTGCCAGAATGTTTGTGTTCACAGCATACACTCACCTAAAGGATTATTAGGAACACCTGTTCAATTTCTCATTATTGCAATTATCTAATCAACCAATCACATGGCAGTTGCTTCAATGCATTTAGGGGTGTGGTCCTGGTCAAGACAATCTCCTGAACTCCAAACTGAATGTCAGAATGGGAAAGAAAGGTGATTTAAGCAATTTTGAGCGTGGCATGGTTGTTGGTTCCAGACGGGCAGGTCTGAGTATTTCACATCTGCTCAGTTACTGGGATTTTCACGCACTACCATTTCTAGGGTTCACAAAGAATGGGAAAAGGGAAAAACATCCAGTATGCGGCAGTCCTGTGGGTGAAAATGCCTTGTTGATGCTAGAGGTCAGAGGAGAATGGGCCGACTGATTCAAGCTGATAGAAGAGCAACTTTGACTGAAATAACCACTCGTTACAACCGAGGTATGCAGCAAAGCATTTGTGAAGCCACAACATGCACAACCTTGAGGCGATTGGGCTACAACAGTGGAGATGAGGTACCACTCATCTCCACTACAAATAGGAAAAAGAGGCTACAATTTGCACGAACTCACCAAAATTGGACAGTTGAAAGAATGTTGCCTGGTCTGATGACATGGATCCATCATGCCTTGTTGCCACTGTGCAGGCTGGTGGTGGTGGTGTAATGGTGTGGGGGATGTTTTCGTGGCACACTTTAGGCCCCTTAGTGCCAATTGGGCATTGTTTAAATGCCATGGCCTACCTGAGCATTGTTTCTGACCATGTCGATCCCTTTATGACCACCATGTACCCATCCTCTGATGGCTACTTCCAGCAGGATAATGCACCATGTCACAAAGCTCAAATAATTTCAAATTGGTTTCTTGAACATGACAATGAGTTCACTGTACTGAAATGGCCCCCACAGTCACCAGATCTTAACCCAATAGAGCATCTTTGGGATGTGGTGGAACGGGAGTTTCGTGCCCTGGATGTGCATCCCACAAATCTCCATCAACTGCAAGATGCTATTCTATCAACATGGGCCAACATTTCTAAAGAATGCTTTCAGCACCTTGTTGAATCAATGCCACGTATAATTAAGGTAATTCTGAAGGTGAAAGGGGGTCAAACACAGTATTAGTATGGTGTTCCTAATAATCCTTTAGGTGAGTGTACATCTCACAAATGTAAGCGAAGATTTGTAAACACACAGCATAGAGTCCACACATGTGAACCGTGTTTCTTTAATACACAGCCCCGAATCCGTGAATCGTACATACACCCAGCATTCAGCTCACCAATGCGTAGTTGTTAATAAATGCACAAATGTGAGTCACTATCCACAAACACTACATCTGACTATTATTTCTAAAATAGCGTTTTGTATAAATGCAACCAGATTTCGTCAGTCAACACTTGTGTTAGAATATGCTTTTGTGGATCAAGTTGTGTGTGTGTGTGGGGATCGGTTTGCGTTTGTACACAGCATTTTGGCAGTTTCCTTCCGAATTGAGGTCACAGGTCACAGGTTAACGATCCACAAATGAGATTGATACCGCTACTCAACATCTCATAATGCAGTAGAATATCTTGGTGAATTCCAGCCAATCACCTAAGCACACAGTGATGACGTTATCCACTTTTGGGTTTCAACAAAGATGCAAGCAACCGTGTCGCTTGATGTACCATGTAACTTAGCAGACAAGTATTGTAATTTTTCTAACTTATTACTAATGGCATACACTAACTATAATTTAAATGTACCAATAATTGGAAATGAACAACCACAGCTGGTTAGGGAACGTTTGTTGGCTGTGCTACTCTTTACTACAGTGCTATGCTCTCTATTGCTAGCTAGTTGTCACCATCCAATGTAGGCCAAGAAACCTTCAAAATAACTTTTTTGAAATATGCAGAACTGTCCATTGTTTCTGGACACTGTCAAATGTATGCATTTAATTTGATCGTTTATGTGACTGACAAGGGGAACAAAGTAATTATAATACGTAGCTAGCTTGGTACATCCATCGACACGGTTGCTTGCATCTTTGTTGAAACCCAAAAGTAGATGACGTCATCACTGTGTGCTTAGGTGATTGGCTGGAAGTCTCCAAGATATTCTACTGCATTATGAGATGTTGAGTAGTGGTATCATTCACATTAGTGGATCGGTGACCTGTAACTTGAACTCAGAACGTAACGTGTCTCTGTGTCTGTCTCTGTGTCTGTCTCTGTGTCTGTCTCTGTGTCTGTCTCTGTGTCTGTCTCTGTGTCTGTGTCTGTCTCTGTGTCTGTCTCGTAGTCTGTCTCGTAGTCTGTCTCGTAGTCTGTCTCGTAGTCTGTGTCTGTCTCGCAGTCTGTCTCGCAGTCTGTCTCTGTGTCTGTCCCGTAGTCTGTCTCTGTCCCGTAGTCTGTCTCTGTCCCGTAGTCTGTCTCTGTCCCGTAGTCTGTCTCTGTCTCGTAGTCTGTCTCGTAGTCTGTCTCGTAGTCTGTCTCGTAGTCTGTCTCGTAGTCTGTCTCTGTGTCTGTGTCTGTCTCGCAGTCTGTCTCGCAGTCTGTCTCGTAGTCTGTCTCTGTCCCGTAGTCTGTCTCTGTCCCGTAGTCTGTCTCTGTCCCGTAGTCTGTCTCTGTCTCGTAGTCTGTCTCTGTCTTGCAGTCTGTCTGTCTCGCAGTCTGTCTGTCTCGCAGTCTGTCTGTCTTGTAGTCTGTGTGTGTGTGTTTAAGTCTTTGAGCATGTGTAAGTACTGAGCCTTTTGAGATAATGTGTATGTGTGTGTGGTGTGTATGTGGATGCTTGCATGTTTTGTTTATTTGGACTAAGCTGAGGCGCGCGCATGTGCGCGGGTGTGTGTGTCTGCATCCGTGTGTGCGCGTGTGTGTGCGTGCGTGTGTGCGTGCGTGTGTGTGTGTGTGCGCGTGTGTGCGCGTGTGTGCGCGTGTGTGTGTGCGCGTGTGTGTGCGCGTGCGTGTGTGCGTGTGTGTGCGTGTGTGTCTGCATCAGTGTGTGTGTCTGCATCCGTTTGTGTGTGTGCGTGTGTGTAAATGTTTGCATGTTTGTTGTTTTTGCGGAGGCTGGCTGGCTGGTAACAGAGCAGCTCTTGAGGCGTATTGATTTTTTAATGTCTCCCTGAATGCTCTTAGTCAAGGTTCAACAAAGTTTTCACTGAGCTGATGTAAGTCCGTGCCCGTTAACACCAGACCCATTAGCAGCTGGCAGCATCAAGGAGAACCGTAAGTACAGAAGGGCTGTTCAGAAAACGACGGAGGCCTTTTACTGTCATGTGAAGGAGTACATTTGCACCTTTTGTGTTGCAGATTGTGTGTGTATGTGTGTGTGTGTTCACCCCGCCTTTTGGTCTGACCACTACTTTGAGCAGGAGAGTTAGAGCAAGAGTTGAGAATGAGGAGAGAAGGAGGTGAGTAGGGGTCCTTTGGGACATTGACCTTTTAACAGCCTTCATATTTGCTTACAGCTCCAGAGTCCTCTCCTTTCCACTCCTCTCCTCCCTCCCCCCTTCCCTCCCCCCTTCTCCTTTCTTCTCCTCTTTCTCCTTCACCCTTGCCTCCTCTCATTTCCTCCCTCTCCCCTCCCCTCCTCTCATTTCCTCTCTTCGCTCTCCCTTCCCCTCCTCTCCGCTTATCTTTTCTCCTCTGCCCACTCCCTCCTCTCTTGTCCCTCTCCTCTCCCTCTTCTAAATATCTATTAATTGCCTGCCAGTGGGTCAGCTGGTCAGGTCATCCTCAGGTTGTTTATGATAACTACCGCCTACCTATAAGCTTTAAGTCAGACATCAGCTGAGAGAGACCTCTGTGATTTAGAATGGGTCGATTGTTCGAAATGAGCTGTGAATCTGACTTTGAGGGCATCATATCAGCTCTTGTTTGCAGTCTTGATGCCTGGAGCAAAGTCTAGGTGTTCCTGTATTTGCTTTTGGACAGGTCAGTGATTTTAAGAAGTTAACCAACATTAGAATTGCAGTTTTCCTCATTGAAAGTTGTAAAATGTCACAGTCTAGGTTTGGGCCTTTGCTGTTTTGGTGGGTGTGAGGTGGTTCGGAAAGCCCAGTGGACAACGAATAATGTCTAGCATGGCCTAAGTTAAGGGGATGTATTGGTCAGCAGGGACTTTCTGGTAGCATGGTGCTCTAGTGATTCCTTTAGGTGGAGCCTGTAAAGCTAATGAGGTCAGGACGTTCCTGTTTCCTTCTAAGTGACAAGTAAAGTAACATTGGCTAGTATGTCTGAATAGTGAAGTAACATTTGGGTAGTATGTCTGAATAGTAAAGTAACATTGGCTAGTATGTCTGAATAGTAAAGTAACATTTGGGTAGTATGTCTGAATAATAAAGTAACATTGGCTAGTATGTCTGAATAGGGAAATGTGCACAGCGCACCCCCCCCCCCCCCAAACACACACACACACACACACACTGTTTTCATGGTGTGTACCTTAGTGGTCTGGGGGAAGTTTAATAACAGGGATATGAAATGCTCCCTGATCCTTCCTGGCCATTCCGGTCAACTGGCTGTGTGATTGAATTCTCTGCTGTTGTTCCACTCTCCATCGCTGTCCAATGGGATTTGGGAATTAGCCTCCCTGGGAGACCTCCAGATGTTGGGCATCCAGCTGATTCCACACAGCTAGCTATCATCGGATAATCTAACCCACCCCCTTCCTTCTTCAAAATAAATTAACCCCTTCTGGGGGGGTGGGGCGATGGACAGTGTTTGGCTGGCCAGCTGGGGGAGGAGCCCTTTGTCTTTGTGTTATAGCAGCCGTGGGCCTGTAGGGGGCAGCGTTTCTCCACCTAAATCTCAGAACCGCCTCTGGTCCTGTATGTGTCTCATCCGCATCACCGTCGGTCTGTCGGTCCGGTCAGAAAGAACAGGGTTCAGAGAGGAAGCCTGATTCACTTCCACTGATTACAGAAGGGCCCCACTGAGGATGTTGGACCCTAAACACACAATACACCTGTGATGAACAGCTGTGTGTCTGTGTGTGTGTCTGTGTGTGTGTGTGTGTGTGTGTGTGTGTAAGTTGTCAGAAGTGCAGCGATATCTGTTCAACTTCTGTCTGTGTGTATGTCTCAGAGGTGCATTGAGTCGCCATTCTGACAGGACACTGGAAGTTAGGTACTAAACGGGGAAGAGTGGCAGAGCAGGGCAGGTCTTCACACACACACACACACACACACACACACAGAGAAACGTCTGTGGGCTCATTATCGAGTGTGACTCGGAGCCTGGAGAAGCAGACATCTGTGGAACAATTGAGCGTGGTGGACGATCTGTGGCTTTGATTGGCTTCTCCCTCGTCAAACAGACAATAAACCTGATGGTTCCATCGTCAGACAAAGGAACATGGTTGTACCTTACCTCCCGCTGACCCCCACTGCCTCAAACTGACTCTCTGCCTCCCAATGCCTCTCACTCCTTCAAACTGTCTCCTGTTGCCTTCCACTGCCCCCACTGCCTCAAACTGCCTCCCACTGCCTTAAACTGACTCTCACAGACTCCCACTGCCTCAAACTGACTTCCACTGCCCCCACTGCCTCAAACTGCCTCCCACTGCCCTAAACAGACTCCCACTGCCTCCCAATGCTTCTCACACCCTCAAACTGCCTCAAACTGACTCCCACTGCCTCAAACTGACTCTCAAAGACTCCCATTGCCTCTCACTCCCTCAAACTGCCTCTCACTGCCTCAAACGGACTCCCACTGCCTTAAACTGACTCTCACAGACTCCCACTGCTTCCCAATGCTTCTCACACCCTCAACCTGACACTCACCGACGCCCACTGCCTCAAACCAACTCCCAATGCCTCCAACTGATTCCCACTGCATCCCACTGCATCCCACACGCCCCAACACCCCCTAAACACGTCCTCACACCACATCAGTGCAGTATTCACAGTGCTACATGCATGATGTCATTGTGCACGTCACCATAAATAAAAGCCTGCTCACATAGACGCCAAACCACAGTCTCAGCTTAGATTGTTTGTGTGGGGTAGTTGTTGGGCCGTGACACTTTCCATGCCTGGGTTGTGAGTTCAGTTCTTCCATAGGACCAGTTTGACTGAGTATCAGAAGGTAGGGTATACATTCACTGTTGTACGCCGCTCTGCAAAAGGGTGTAAGCCTGATGACTAAAATGTACATTTAATTATGTTAGTAGCCGAGCTCATCCAGGGATGTCTGGTCACGTCTGTGTGACTAGATCATGTCTGATGTTCCTTCCCACCATGAACCAGGGCTCATTGAACAAAGTCCCTTTTTGGCTGCTTTTCTGTGCCATTGCCAATAATTGTTTCGATCAATGCATTGCAAACCATTCACATAAAAGAAATGGAATATAAAAAATACCCTGCTTCATTTTCTTGTTTTCAAACACATTTGACTGATTTCAGAATAACTGAGAAGTTGATTACAACTCTATTGCCCCATGATCTTGGATGGCGTAATGTTCCCCTCATGACAGTATGTTTCCCGGCCCGGCTCTAAGCAGGCCGTCTGTGGCGGGCCGTCTGTGGCGGGCCGTCTGTGGCGGGCCGTCTGTGGCGGGCCGTCTGTGGCGGGCCGTCTGTGGCGGGCCGTCTGTGGCGGGCCGTCTGTGGCGGGCCGTCTGTGGCGGGCCGTCTGTGGCGGGCCGTCTGTGGCAGAAACAGCCACATGTTTCTTCCAAACATGACACTGCGGCAAAAACACAACAGGAAACGGCCAAAGTAGCTGCTTTCATTGATTAGAACAGGGACGATTCCCTCCATGCTGAACGCTTGCCATGTTAATGTATCTCCAGGGTTACGAGTGACTGGTCAACCGGTGAAATCTGTTAGTTATTATTTACTGGTAATAATACCTTATAATACATCAGCCATTGTCTTTAAAATTGACAGGATTTGAAGGCCTCCAGGAACATCCCAGTGTTCCGGTTGCCTTCCTGTATTTTCTCCATCCCATAATACTTGGCCCATTGCTGTGTAGCGGCCTTAGGTCCTGTGACTTTTTATTAAGTGGTGCAAACTAGTTAGCCAAGGTCTTGTCTTCTCCTATGGAGGAACTCCAGCCTGGTGGATGCTGCCCCTCCCCCCAGTGCCTGGCCACGCCCTGTTCTCCCCCCCAGTGCCTGGCCACGCCCTACTCTCTGTTCTCGTCTGTGATCACTGAGGCACCACAGCGGACCCCTGTTGAATCCTCTTAACTGCCATTGAGCGCGGTGACAATGCTGACCCTTGGTGTGCTAATTGCCAGCAATAGCCGTTCCTCTGATGTCTGTCGAACACTCCCTCCCTCCTTCACGGACGGAGCAGATGCAGGATAGACATGGGCTGGGCGGGGGGGACGGGGGACGCAATGGTTCTCAAACCTCTCCTTGGGGACCCTGAGGCATTTCGCAGTTTCGTTGTAACTTTGAACTAGCTCAACTAATTCAACTATTCAAGGGGCTTGTTGATTAGTTGACAAGTTGAATCGGGTTTGCCAGGACTGGAATCGATGTATGGAATGGCTGAGGGTCCCCGAGGACCGGTTTGAGGGCCACTGGTGTGGGTCCCCACAGCTGCCTTGGTCTCCCCCTCTTTCCGTCTACCCCTCTCTCGGTCTCCTACTTCTTCTGGGAAAAAGGAGTAAAGTAATGTTCTGGGGACAGTCTAGTAATTGCAGCCACGGCTAATTTCTGTGTAAACATCCTTACCAATGCAAACAGTGAAGTACCGGGCTGTTCAAATTGAATTTAAATTGACTAGCGATTAGCATGTTTACAAATTGAACCTGCTTTGTTTTGAAAACCGAATGAGTGTCTGTGATTGGCCTGGAGACAATCCACCTAATATATTCCAAGTTGTTATGGACTGTCATTAAACTGGAATCTGAAGATTACGGACAATGAGAAAGGATACAGAACATTGTCATGGTCACCCATCTGAAAAGCTCCCACCAAATTATTTACCCAAGGGCATAATGGAGATGACTGATTCTTGCCCATTGAAACCTGCTGCACACCTGGAACTGGAATAATGATTCTGATTGGTGGGTGTCGGCCAGAGACAGGTGGAGGTCGCTTCTGGAACAGATGAGCCTAGCCTTACCAATGGTGATCATGACATTGTTGTTACCCTGTAAGTTCTGTACCCGAATCCAGACCCGGTGAATGGAAGCAGAACACAATTGCAGAGTTTATGTACATGAAAGCATCCAACCGTTCAACGTGTGTGCGTTGTGTGTTCCAGGGTAATCTGCAGAAGTACTCCAACACCAGTCTGGTGGTTCAGGCCATGAAGACCAACCTCACGGACCCTGACATGCACGTCCTGTTCTTCGATGTTGAGTCGGTGATCATTCAGCTCCTGACAGAGGAGGCGCAGCGTCCCAGTCCTACCGTGGTCTCCCCAGAGACCCTCCAGAAGACCCAGGGAGCATCCGACAAGGGAGGGTCCTTCCTGGCCAACAAGATCTTCAAACAGGTTTGGATGGATGGTTGTGTTTGTCTAAAAATGACATGGTGTGTTGCAAGTGGATGGCTGACCAGGCACTTTCAGTGTTTATTGATGAATGCAACGGCAAAATGAAGTTAAGGTTCTTATGCCGAAGGGTACAACAGCAGCCGGTTAGGTTAGGGTGAAAAATGTGTTTCTTGTATTGTAATTGCATTGTGATTGTTATATTGGGTTCGCTTTTTCTGTCATAAGTATTACAAAAAACATCAAAATGTGTTCCATGTAATATAATATACCCAAAATATGTAAAAACAAAAAAAAGAAATTTAGTTCGACAACTTTTTAAGGGGTGTCATTACTATACTGTGCTACTTGTGGCTTCAGATTTTTAATTTGTTATTATTAATTTGTTATTCTTTTTTAAGATTGGATTGGATTTTCTTGACAATCTGCTGTGCTTTTAGTGCTTTTAACATAAGCTTTTCAGCACGCTTGGCGAAGCGTCTGCTTATCTGCACAAAACCGAAACTCTTTGATTACATTTCATTAATACACCAACATCAAGTCACAATTTTACAATCCCTCCATAGATAAGATATTTCTGTAATAATTTTCCATATCCCTCTACGCCTCTGAGTGTCGGCCCTGCTGTCATCCCCAGGTGAAGGAGACCATGAAGGAGACCATCAAGGAGCACCTCCTGGACGAAGACGAGGAGGAGGAGGAGGAGCTGAGGAGGCGGGAGGAGAAGTCCAAGTCCCTGTCTCTCCTGGAGTACAACCTGACCATGGACACGGCCAAACTGTTCATGTCCTGTCTGCATGCCTGGGGCCTCAATGGGCCCCTGGACGACGTGTGCCTGACGCGACTGGGCATGCTCAAACCCCACTGCCCCATCTCCTTTGGACTCGTCTCCCGCGGTGGACACATGTCCCTCATGCTGCCCACCTTCAAGGTGCACTTTTAAAATTAATTTTTTTTATTTAAAAAAGCGCTCCGCTCGGATGTACGTGTTACTTTACATGATGCGGTTTTCCCGTTTCCTCATTTGATTTTTTGCGCGTGTTGGATTGACCAATCGGTGTGTCTCCTCGGTTGTAGGAGTCCCTGCAGCGTCACATGACCCAGACCACGGGCAGGAAGTGGTCCCTGTCAGAGATGGTCGGTAAGGGGACGTACGGGGTGTCCCGGGCGGTCACCACCCAGCACCTGCTCTCTGTCATCTCATTGGCCAACACCCTGATGGGCATGACCAACGCCACCTTTGTGGGCGAGCACATGAAGAAGGCTCCTGTTAGGTATGTTGTTATGGACTGTCATTAAACTGGAATCTGTTAGGTGTGTTGCCCGACACGGGCCCTGGCACGCGCGCGCGGCTACACATGCACACATGCACACACACACATGCACACACACACATGTACACAACACAGTATAATGTATAGTCAACTACTTTATTAACTCAGCTTATTATCTCTGTTAACTACTGTGTTATCTTAGTTAAGTACTATATCTCTGTTTACTACTGTATTATCTCAGTTTACCACTGTATTATTTCAGTTTACTAGTGTATTATCTCAGTTAATTACTGTATTATCTCAGTTAATTACTGTATTATCTCAGTTAATTACTGTATTCTCCCTGTTGATTACTGTATTCTCCAAGTTAGTTACTGTATTCTCTCAGTTAATTACTAAATTATCTTGGTTAACTACCAAGTTTTCTCATTCAGCTACTGCATTATCTCGTTTAGCTACTGGATTATCTCGTTTAGCTACTGCATTATCTCGTTTAGCTACTGCATTAACTTGGTCTGCTACTGGAATGTCTCAGTTAACTACTGTGTTATCTGGGTATACTGCTGAATTTTCCCAGGTAACCCCTCCATTCTCTCAGTTAATTACTCTGTTGTCTTGGTTAACTACTGTCTCTCTGAAGTGGACCATGTGTGGATCAGTGTTAGCCAGGTGCTGTATTATTTACCTGTCCCCTTCTTGTAGTACCCTCTCCTCTGTGAGCACCCTGCCCAGTGGGAGGTGACTGCCGCTGGGGAAGATTTCTCCATGGGCTGGGGGTCTCCCTGGCTGGTATTGAGCCGTTGTACAGCCGCAGTTGGCTATTTGCTCTGAGATCAGAGAGGAGAGAAAACGTGGTCTTATTGTCAGGGCTTCTCTGCGATTCCGTAGGGTGGTAAATTATTTACCAACACCATGCTGCTGTTGAAATGCCACGGAGAGGATGACAATTTCATGAAGACTGTGGATGGCTGGCCCCCTTGCCCTTTCATGTATTTTTATTATGGTCTTAATAAAACAAGGGTGCGGGTGGACTGAATTGGACAGGCACGTTTTGTATGAAAGGAGGAGGTAGAGACGGTAGGATGGACAGACAGGCAGATGGATAGGCATGTAAACTTACTTTCTGCCATCCAGGTAGTAGCTCCAAGCCAGTACTCAATATTTAAAAACATATTTTTTTTTATATGGCAATCTTAGATTTATGACAGTGTTGCAGTACAGGTGTATTCCCCCCAAGCTAGTTTGAAAGAAATAAGAAGCTCCAGAACGTGTTATTTCCCTGACAAAAATTAAAACAGCCTTTCAAAAATGTTTTTTCAAATCCAGTTCAAAGTCAGTTTCGTTTTCGTGATTTTAACGACCATCACAATATTACTGTCATCTTAACCCTATCCATGACCCACTTCACTAACCTGCCCCCTGACGCCCTCCAACGCCGATCAGCCCATATTGAAGAGTAGTTTCCATTACAACCCTCTGACACACATTACCTTTTCTTAATGAACTCTTATCGTCAGGCCACTGCACGTCTTATCTTAACAGCTTGGCTTTTCATGCGCTTTCCACCTGATCACAAGTGCTTGCTGTTTTGTGTTCCCTGTATCAACTGTTTAAATGGGATAAGCTGGTTGGTGTTTAACAGAGGATTGCATTTC
Source organism: Esox lucius (assembly GCF_011004845.1). Lineage (NCBI taxonomy): Eukaryota > Metazoa > Chordata > Actinopteri > Esociformes > Esocidae > Esox > Esox lucius. The sequence continues at coordinate 22,544,692 of NC_047591.1, forward strand.
CCTCCACGTAATCCAAATGGCGTCCTATTCCCTTTGTAGCGCAGTACGGAGCCCCATGCGCTCTGTTCAAAGGCAGCGCACTGCATGGGGGATAGGGCACTGTTTAGGAGGCATGCCCGTGTCTACTCTAACCTGCTCTCAATGTGATAAACAGTGGACGGGGCCCTAAATGAAATCAATGGTCAGAGAGAGGCTTTATGTAGCTCCCTCGTAGCAGAGCATTGAACAAGCCTTTTATACAGACTGCTACAATGGGTCCTGATTGCTCTAAAAGGTTTCTATCCCGTTTCTATCTGGACTCCAAATAGCTGAATAAATGTGTCCGTGTCTTGATCAATAGGAATCCAGCCTCGATGCCTTGTCGCCCAATAGACGAGACCTTGGCCCGATTCGCCCGTCCATGGGCTTACAGAGGAGTCAAACTGAATCAGTCTTATATGTCATAAAACCCCTTCATTTAAGAGGTCCAAGTCCAGATGAAATCCATGTCGATGTACAAAGACACACTTGAGTATTTGTGTTTTATTAATTTAACCTTTTGTTTTTTGTTTGTCAATTTGTCAATTGTCAATAAATTCCCATTTACAGAAAACACATTTGTTTTCTACAAATTGGCTTTTGACCAATCGCATCAGATTCTTTCAAAACAGCTCTTTTTTTCGGAATTAGTCAAATTAATTATGAAATGAAAATGACGATTGGTGGCCTTCGGTATGGTCCCTGTATTTGTCATTACCCTAACACCGCTATCGTCATTACCATTATGATTCATTACCTCACCACAAAGCAGAATTACCTAATTATATTAATAATTGAGTTATATATTACTGGAATACCATTGATGTTTTAAAAAAAAATCTAGGTAGTAGATGGACATTTCCCCTAAATGTATAAAGAAATAAAAAAATTAAAAGGAACTGTTATTTTAACAATCCTTAGACCTTCTTCAAAAGCCTAGAAAGCCCTCAAAATTCCCCACTGGCCGTCCCCATCACTCTGTCAGTCCCCTTTGCCCAGTCTTAGCGTTCTGTCACAGGGCTCTTTTATTTACCAAAGCCCACAGGCGTCCTTTTCTCTCCAGCCAAACTTAATCTCTCCCTCACTTTACACTCATTTTGCTCTCTCGAGAGCACAACTAGATTGTTGGGGAAAAACGTTTTGAAAGTTTCCCTCCAGAATTGGAAGGATTTGTTACATCACTGGATCACAGAATGCTAGATCCCGGCAGCGCAGGGCATCTGTTTAGCAAGGCTTTGGGTCCGGCTGTTTAGCAAGGCTTTGGGTCCGGCTGTTTCGCAAGGCTTTGGGTCCGGCTGTTTAGCAAGGCTTTGGGTCCGGCTGTTTAGACTGGGGTATTAGGGGTACTGTAGACTGGGGTATTAGGGGTACTGTAGACTGGGGTGTTATGGGGTACTGTAGACTGGGGTATTTGGGGGTTACTATAGACTGGGGTGTTAGGGGGTTACTATAGACTGGGGTATTAGGGGGTTACTATAGACTGGGGTATTAGGGGGTTACTATAGACTGGGGTATTAGGGGGTTACTATAGACTGGGATATTAGGGGGTTACTATAGACTGGGGTATTAGGGGTACTGTAGACTGAGGTATTAGGGGTACTGTAGACTGGGGTATTAGTGGTACTGTGGACTGGGGTATTAGGGGGTACTGTGGACTGGGGTATTAGGGGGTACTGTGGACTGGGGTATTAGGGGTACTGTAGACTGGGGTATTAGGGGGTACTGTGGACTGGGGTATTAGGGGGTACTGTGGACTGGGGTATTAGGGGGTACTGTAGACTGGGGTATTAGGGGGTACTGTAGACTGGGGTATTAGGGGTACTGTAGACTGGGGTATTATTATTGTAATTGCACTTGTGTGTCTTTATTGTATTTTGTTAGAGTTACTTTATTTAACTGACCGACTGCCTTGTTTTAGGAGCCAAGACACAAGCACATCGCTACAACATCTGCTGTAATGTGAATGTGATCAATAAACCTTGTAACACACACGGGAATGCAAGCACAAGCACAAACACACACATTCACATTCATCCACACACACACATTCACACGCTGCAGGCGTCTACAGGCAGTAATGATGTGGTCCCTTATAAATACCACAGAGTGCTGCTTCTCGAGCTGGGCTTCCTCTCAGTCTGAAGTTAGTGTAGGGATACTTAGTTGTCATTCCCCTCAACCCACTTGATGGTAATAATTCATTTTCCTCTTTCCCACTCAATCTCAGTCTCTGACAAAACACACGCGCACACACACACACACACCAAACTACTAAGCTTGTTGTTTCTACACAGCACTTCAAGTGTTCCATTGCTGCTGTCTCTGCTAAATATTTGATGGCGTCTTTGTGTTCTTCTGTTCTTCAGGCCTCCTCGGCCCGGGACCCCGGAGACCCCCAGGAGGACGGCAGCGCCCCCCCAGGCCTCCAGCCCGGCCGTGCAGGGACAGATCAAACAAGGTAACAACAAAGGAACGTTTGGACTCAGAACCCACGATGTACCGGGAGCCCGGCCAGGCCGCTTCCTCCTAGGCATAACACCAGATCTGTAGTCTGCTGACCTGTCAGGCGCTCCCAAATGACGCCCTGTTCCCTGGTTCTGTGCACTAGTTTTGAGCAGAGCCCATTGGCTGCCATTTGGGTGGTGGCCTTATAGTACCTCCTTGTCTTTACCCCCTGGAGGGAGGTGGCAGTTCCTCAAGCACACCCCTGGCTGATTCTATTATAGAACACATATAGATCATCTACCCTGACATGACCAAGCCATCCGTCTGGGCTTCACATCAATATATCTGGCTGGTCTGTCCGTCTTTCTGTGTGTGTGTGTGTGTGCTTGTGCGTGTGTGTGTTAGGTTGAGCCGTATAAACACCCTGTCATCACGCTGTTCGGACACATGACAGCACTGCGACACGACGGCGGCCATTTTGTCGCCCCGTTAATGTAGCTTAGGGGATATTTACGGCGTAGCACTTTGTGGCTGGAGGTCAGGGGTGAGAACATGATTTTAAGTGGCACGTTTACCCAATTCTGTGATTTGAAGAGGTTCTGGACTCTGTTCTTCCTCCGTTGGCCATTTCCCGGACTGACACCGGTCCAAGGATGTTCTCTTTCTGCCGGTGAGACCCACGTCAGAATGAAGAGGTTAATATCAGGCAGCTGCATCGCAGCACATAAGTAGTTTTTGAGAGAAGTAGTTAGTATCTTTACAATATCTTTCTGATGGCACAAGGCTGAAATGTGACATACAGAATGTGTTTTTGTTTCTCCTTTCGCACTAAATCTCATCCATCGTGTGTGTTTGTTGTTGAATTTTTTTTTGAAACAGGAGGCACATGCAGAAAACTGTCTATTCACTGTTGAGTCACATGTGGGATGTTATATTTATTAATGATATAATACTGTAACAGACAAATGTCCTCTGGTGACTGGGATTAGAGTCCCCCCTCCACTGACTCCACTGTCTAACTCCATTTACCTGTCTCCCTCTCTGTCTCCCTCTACATACCTGTCTCCCTCTCTGGCTCCCTCTACATACCTGTCTCCCTCTCTGGCTCCCTCTACATACCTGTCTTCCTCTCTGTCTCCCTCTACATACCTGTCTCCCTTTCTGGCTCCCTCTACACACCTGTCTCCCTCTCTGTCTCCCTCTACATACCTGTCTCCCTTTCTGGCTCACTCTACATACCTGTCTCCCTCTCTGGATCCCTCTACATACCTGTCTCCCTCTCTGTCTCCCTCTACATACCTGTCTCCCTCTCTGTCTCCCTCTACATACCTGTCTCCCTCTCTGTCTCCCTCTACATACCTGTCTTCCTCTCTGTCTCCCTCTACATACCTGTCTTCCTCTCTGTCTCCCTCTACATACCTGTCTCCCTCTCCGTCTCCCTCTACATACCTGTCTCCCTTTCTGGCTCCTTCTACATACCTGTCTCCCTCTCTGTCTCCCTGTACGTACCTGTCTCCCTCTCTGGCTCCCTTTACATACATGTCTCCCTCTCTGGATCCCTCTACATACCTGTCTCCCTCTACATACCTGTCCTCTTCTCTGGCTCCCTCTACATACCTGTCTCCCTCCACTACATACCTGATGTAGCTCATGAAGGACTTGATAATGAGCTGATCATTTGAATCAGGTGTGACAGAGCAGGGAGAGATCTAAAACATGCAGGTTGGGGGGGGGGCCCAGGAGCAGGGTCGAGGAACACTGGGGTAGTCTCACCTTTCTACTGTCCTGTCAACAAATAATAACAACCATATTTTTTAATTACACGACAATGGTAAACATTCTTAACCAATCATGGTACAGGTCTTTGTTGTGGCGTCATAAAGTATACATTAAATCTATAGATTTGGTGCTCTGACCAAGTTTCCGAGATAGTCGGCCGGAACAATGCTTGCTTGGTTGTACACCCAACTCGCTCCCACACCAGGCGCCCAGGGGTTAGGCTGTTGCTGGGCCTGGCGCGTGGACTCATTGATGTCCACTTATACATGCCACACGCTTATTGTGGTCCATTGAGAGGGGGTGTCATGTGGTGACATCCTAAATCGCTGTGTTATCCTCACATTGTTCACACACGATGACCAGAAGGGCCCTCCTCTCATTCAGATGCTAATCACTCTGCCTTATGCCAGTATACTAGGACGTTTGTGGACAGTTTTGTGTGTTTGTGTGTGTGTGTGTTAACCCCCTGACACATCCATCACAAACCCACTTGTTCAGTCAATGGTTGTAGGTGGCCAGCTCTTTTCGTGCAAGCGAACGAACAAATACAATATAGACATTGCAAACCAAAAAAAAAAAAAACATAACATTTATACCATTTTTGTTTCATGACCGACTGTCTGCCATGGACAGGCAGGGTGGTGTTTCTCTGCTCTCTGTGGCTGTCTCCGATACATGGCATATTGATTCTCAATGGTTCTTTCGGTTTGAGGAGATAATGAATGTTACTCAACGGGTGCAGAGCGTTTCCTGCTTTATTGATCTGAATGGGTTTGTGAAAACCGTTCTACGTTTGTATTATTAAGTGTTTTTTAATGGAGTCATTCGGTAGTCCTGCCCGGTGTCCTGAACTGCGCTCTGTTCACTCTGGGTAGGGGGTTGTTGGGGACGTGTGCTGGGCGTTCTGATCAGCGGGGCGAGATATGTGCCCGCTCCACTGGCTGAGGGTGATGGATTTGGGGAAATGTATGCTTCCTCCTTTATGGGGGTTTCTTAAGGAAGCAGGCCCAGCTGTGATTTGAGGTGCATCTGGACTGAGGAAAAACTAAATGCTTTGTTCTGTCTGCTGGGCCGATTTCTTGGGTTCTATCTTTTTTGGTTTTATTCCAGAAGAAAAAAGCTGAGGAAAATAAGCTACCTCAGAGTTTCTGTGTTTTGTTCTAATTAGAAAATGTTCACTGTCACATCTGTGTATCTGGAAACCTAGCTTTGATTAAAATGGGGACCTGTAGAAGTGTGGAAATCTTCTTTACAACTAACCCAGTAAGCAAAATCGGTTGAAATAATAATCACATTATCTAACCAGTTTAGCCACTGGGAAGTATATTTAATACTGGTATTATCAACCTATTATAATATTGCAAGTAATTTTATCGCATCTTTGCAAATAACAGTTTACTTTTATTATCCCAATTCTTCCATCACAGTGCAATTTGTAAATCTCTCTGTTTTTCTTAATTTTTCCTCCAGTTCTGACACTGTCAATCTGCTGCCTGCCTGCCAGCCTGCCTGCCTGCCTGCCTGTCTCTCCTCTCACCCCTCCCTTTCCTTTCTCCTCCTCTCTGTCCCTCCTCTCTCCTGCGTGTCAGTTACTGTCTGCATGGCTTGGTCCTCCTCTCTGCCTGGCAGTGCTTGGGTTCCAGGGGGAGCGCCCCTCTCCCAACGACCCTGAGGCCTGGCCTCTCCCTGGGCATCTGCCCTCACCCGTCCCCGCTCCACTCTGCAGAGAGTTCAGTGGGGACACTACCAAGCCTGGTGGGACTCTGAATCACAAATGACATTTTCCAGCACCATCTCCACCTTCAGAGATGTCACTACAGAACCTTGACCCATCCTCCTAACTTCACATGTCAAAACTCTGTTTCTCCCACTGAACTCTTCCACCTTGTGTATTTGATGTGTGTCTGACAACTGTCTTCTAACTCACTGTTTCAGTGGTGTATTTCACTCAGGGGTGGGGATTTAAAATGTCAGTGTAGCACAAAAAGTAATAAATTATGTTTCAAAAATATTCATATTAATTCATTCCTCTGGCAAATTGTAATATACCGATTTGTAACTCTTTTATTATTAATTGGATAAAGTTCTCTCAAATTCTCTGAAATACATTCATGACAACCCAAGTGTAAACCTAGCTCTCTGAATGTTACTACCCCAGTAAACACATCCATGAAGATTATTTGCTATGATTTGGAATCATTCTATAGGATTCAGATTTCTTTTTAAATGAAAATAAGTCAAAATGTATTTTATAAATTGTATGTCTTTGGTTCCTCTAAAAATCTAACATAAAAAAATCTAAATAGGATTGTTGTTTCTTTATGTTAAAATAGTGCAAACATTTCCTCTTTTTGATATTTCTATACCACTGTGCTACTAAATCATATGAAACCTTTCACTCCCCGATCGAGCCGTCTGTTGATTCCTTACTTTGTCGGCGTCTCTCTTTCTCACTGTCCCTCTCTGTCTCCCTTACTAACTTTTGTTTCTTCTGTTCTCCTGAAAGCTCTGGGGTCCGTGCTTTTTTTTCCCCCTTCTTTTTCTTTCTTTTTTTCTTTCCTCTTAACTGATCTTTCCTTTCCTCTGCAAGCTGCTGCTGTTGTCGGCTCGACTGCCACACCTGGCTCGGGGGCTCCCCCCCCAGGTCCCGCTGCTTACCAATGCCCCTCAGTCAACGAAGGTACTAGCAACCCTGACAACCTACTCTGCTGCGTAGGCCCTCTCTGTAGCTCCGTCTCTCTCATCTCCCCATCTCTTTCTTGTTCTTTCTTTCTAGTTCTTCGTTTTGTTGGTTTTTCTCCTGTAGTTTATTGTCATTCTTTTTGTCTCTCTGTTTATCTTTTTTTCTGTCATTCATTCTTTCTCTTTAGCTCTGTTCTTCTTTTGGCCGTCTGCTGTGCGTTTCAGTTTCCTTTGGTTCCAACTGGTGCCTGATCTCAGTTGTGTGTTGTTTAGTTTTGTGTGTCCGTCCAGTCCTGGTTGTGTATAAGTGTGTCCGTTGGTCCGTCCGTTCCACTTCCTATATTCACAAAACTTCTCAGAGTCGGTGTTCCTTTTTGTCTTTGAAATCGTCCTGGGTTTTTCTGATAGGCTTTGTGAATACAGGTTTACAGATGTTGCCATGGTTATGACCTGGATGTGACCTCTGTCTGCATGCCTCTGTCCATCAGGGAGCCAATGATTCAGGTTCAGAGATTAGATCGTTACAGGAGGGTTCGTGGAAAGCTTCTATTTCTTTGGACTTTGGAAAACTGGACACATGAAGGAGAAGTTAACTCGATAATATTTAAATTGTTATTTTTTTTCTCATTTTTGTGAAATGGTGAATCTATTTTTTTTCCTGAGCTGGATTCTGAGTTCCTTTTGACGAGAACATCAAGGGATTATTTTAGACATTTTTTTTAAATATAATTCAAAATGATCTAAACAGTTTTGTTTGTTTTTTTAAAAAGGTTTTAAAATTTCTTACTTTCAGGAGAAGTAACATTTTGTAAATTGTTACTGAAATACGTTATTTTATGTCCAGAACATTGAATCTAAAAGGCAGACATTTTTGGGGATACAGTTAGGTCCGGAAATAATTGGACACTGACACAAGTTTTGTTATTTTGGCTGTTTACCCAAAGATATTAATGTTACAGTTAAATATGAATATGGGCTTAAAGTGCCGTCTGACAGCTTTAATCTGAGGTTATTCACATCCCAATTGGAGGAAGGGTTTAGGAATTACAGCTCTTTAATATGTAGCCCCCCTCTTTTTCAAGAGACCAAATGTAATTGGACAGTTGACTCAATCTATTTCTTGGACAGGTGTGGGCTATTCCTTTGTTATTCCTTCATCAGTTAAGCAAATAAAAGGTCTGGAGTTGATTCCAGGTGTGGCATTCGCATTTGGAAGCTTTCTGTGAACCCACAACATGCGGTCAAAGGAGCTCTCAATGCAAGTGAAACAGACCATCCTTAGGCTGCAAAGAGAATACAATCCATCATAGATAAAGCCGGAACATGTGGAGTGGCCAAATCAACAGTTTGGTTCATCCTGAGAAATAAAACGCATTGGTGCACTCTGCAACACAAAAAGGCCTGGAAGTCCACGGAAGGCAACAGTGGTGGATGATCATAGGATCCTTTCCATGGTAAAGAAAAACCCCTTCACAACATCCAGCCAAGTGAAGAACACTCTCCAGGAGGTAGGCATATCATTATCCAAGTCTTCCGTAAGGAGATGACTTCCAGTGAGCAAATACAGAGGGTTCACCACATTGTGCAAACCATTCTTAAGCCTCAAGAACAGAAAGGCCTGATTTTGCCAAAAAATCTCAGCTCAGTTCTGGAACAGCATTCTTTGGACAGATAAAACTAAGATCAACCTGTACCAGAATGATGGGAAGAAAAGGTGTGGTGAAGGCTTGGAACGGCTCGTACCACATCATCCGTAAAACACGTTGGAGGCAGTGTTTATTGATGATGTGACATAAGACAGAAGCAGCCAGATGAATTCTGAAGTGTATAGGGATATATTGTCTGCTCAGATTCAGCTAAATTCAATGAGGTTGATTGGACGGTGCTTCACTTTATGGACAATGACCCAAAACATACTGCAAAAGCAACCCAGGAGTTTTTTAAGGCAAGGAAGTGGAATATTCTGCAATGGCCGAATCAATCACCTGATCTCAACCCGAATCGAGCATGCATTTCACTTGCTGAAGACAAAAGGCAGAAAGAACCACGAACAAACAACAACTGAAGACAGTGTCAGCAAAGGCCTGGCAAAGCATCATGAAGGAGGGAACCCAGTGTTTGGTGATGTTCATACATTCCCCACTTCAAGCAGTTATTGCCTGCAAAGGATTCTTGACAAAGTATTAAGAATGAACGTTTTATTTATGATTGTGTCAATTTGGCCAATTACTTTTAAGCCCCAGAAAAAGGGGACTATGTATGCAAATGGTTGCAATTCCTAAACGTTTCATATTTTTGTTTAACCCCTTAAATTAAAGCTGAAAGTCTGCACTTTAATAGCATCTCAGTTGTTTTATTTAAAATCCATTGTGGTGGCGTATAGAGAGAAAATTATGAAAATTGTGTCAGTGTCCAAATATTTCCGGACCTAACTGTATATGGTCATGACTTCATTAGTCCCCAAAAAGCAAATTCTGTGCTATAATTTCTATTTTCATAAATCAAATGTTATTGTGTGTCCAAGCCATTACATTAATTAAAGATAATGGAAACTACAGGAATTTTTTTAAAGCATTTTAGTTCTGATATTTGTTGCGTTCTTTGATTGGTAAATAACAAATGTTTTATTTTGGTCACATTTAACAGAACCAGCCTTTAGTGAAGGTAAGTATATGTTACTGTATGGCACAGCTTGGCAAAGAAACACAGTAATTTCTTTGTCATTGGACCATTCAACATTGATAAACCAATCCATTTTGAATGCTTTCCATCCACTAATCAGCAACATTAAGTCCCAACCCATATATATTCAGATATATGTGGATACTATTGGTTTATGTTTGGTATCAAATAATGTTGTCTGCATTCCTGTTATTTTGATCGGTAGTGTACATTATTGAAATTGTGCAGAAGCTCTGGTAATTTCCTTGTTGTTCCATGGTTAATATTATTGTGTTAAATGGTTCATATTAATGTATTAAATGGTTAATTTTACTGTGTGATGGCCATTGGTTGGATATTTCTGTACAATATATTGCTCTCAATGTTTTCTATACAGCCGCCAGCAGCATTCTCTATAAAAGTTTATACCAGTGTGGATAGTCGGTTTGTTAGCGTGATCTGTCAGTATGAAGTATGTGTGTGAGTGTGTGTGCGCGCTATCTCTGTGTTGTGTTGATCTGTCCCCATGACCGTGTGTCTGTCGCTCGGTCCCCGTGACCCTGTGTCTGTCGCTCTGTCCCCGTGACCCTGTGTCTGTCGCTCTGTCCCCATGTCCCTGTGTCTGTCGCTCTGTCCCCATGTCCCTGTGTCTGTCGCTCTGTCCCCGTGATTGTGTGTCTGTCGGTTCATCCCTGTGACCCTGTGTCTGTCGCTCTGTCCCTGTGTCCCTGTGTCTGTCGCTCTGTCCCCATGATTGTGTGTCTGTCGTTTCGTCCCTGTGACCCTGTGTCAGTCACTCTGTCCCTGTGACCCTGTGTCTGTTGATCTGTCCCGGTGACTATGTGTCAGTCAGTCTGTCCCTGTGACCCTGTGTCTGTTGATCTGTCCCGGTGACTGTGTGTCTGTCGGTCTGTCCCCATCCAGGGTGGAGTCAGCTGGCTGCAATGCACTGTGTGATGCTCCCAGACCTGCTGGGCCTGGACAAGTTCCGCCCTCCCCTGCTGGAGATGCTGGCCCGACGCTGGCAGGATCGATGCCTGGAGGTAATACACATCGCCTGGGTGTCCTGTTTTGTTCCGCTGCCTTGAGGGGAACAGTATAAAAGTATGGGACAATGTTTTAACGGAAACCCCTCGCTCTCAGTTACATAATGGCACCCATGACATTTGCTGAGTCATCAATGACACACTATCATCTTGTCCAGGGGGGCTGCAAAGTTAGCGGTGTTAGCGGGGTAAGCAGGCTGGGTCAGTGTGGCCTAGGACATAGCCAGGCTGGGTCAGTGTGGTCTAGGACATAGCCAGGCTGGGTCAGTGTGGTCTAGGACATAGCCAGGCTGGGTCAGTGTGGTCTAGGACACAGCCAGGCTGGGTCAGTGTGGTCTAGGACATAGCCAGGCTGGGTCAGTGTGGTCTAGGACATAGCCAGGCTGGGTCAGTGTGGTCTAGGACATAGCCAGGTTGGATCAGTGTGGTCTAGGACATAGCCAGGCTGGGTCAGTGTGGTCTAGGACATAGCCAGGCTGGGTCAGTGTGGTCTAGGACATAGCCAGGCTGGGTCAGTGTGGTCTAGGACACAGCCAGGCTGGGTCAGTGTGGTCTAGGACATAGCCAGGCTGGGTCAGTGTGGTCTAGGACATAGCCAGGCTGGGTCAGTGTGGTCTAGGACATAGCCAGGTTGGATCAGTGTGGTCTAGGACATAGCCAGGCTGGGTCAGTGTGGTCTAGGACATAGCCAGGCTGGGTCAGTGTGGTCTAGGACATAGCCAGGCTGGGTCAGTGTGGTCTAGGACATAGCCAGGCTGGGTCAGTGTGGTCTAGGACATAGCCAGGCTGGGTCAGTGTGGTCTAGGACATAGCCAGGCTGGGTCAGTGTGGTCTAGGACATAGCCAGGCTGGGTCAGTGTGGTCTAGGACATAGCCAGGCTGGGTCAGTGTGGTCTAGGACATAGCCAGGCTGGGTCAGTGTGGTCTAGGACATAGCCAGGCTGGGTCAGTGTGGTCTAGGACATAGCCAGGCTGGGTCAGTGTGGTCTAGGACATAGCCAGGCTGGGTCAGTGTGGTCTAGGACATAGCCAGGCTGGGTCAGTGTGGTCTAGGACATAGCCAGGCTGGGTCAGTGTGGTCTAGGACACAGCCAGGCTGGGTCAGTGTGGTCTAGGACACAGCCAGGCTGGGTCAGTGTGGTCTAGGACATAGCCAGGCTGGGTCAGTGTGGTCTAGGACATAGCCAGGCTGGGTCAGTGGGGTCTAGGACATAGCCAGGTTGGATCAGTTCTTGGATATAGCCTGGCTGGGTCATTGTGGTCTAGGATATAGCCTGGCTGGGGGGTATATAATATGTGGTCTAGGATATAGCCTGGCTGGGGGGTATATAATATGCTGTGACCTCTGTGTCTCCAGGTGAGGGAGGCAGCCCAGGCCCTGTTGCTGGCTGAGCTGCGGAGGATTGGTCAGTCAGGCAGGAAGGACACCATCGACCTGTGGGCTCCCTACCTGCCCCAGTACGTCGACCAAGTCAGCTCACGTAAGTGTCCGTGCTGCACTGTGTGTGTCTGTCATTGTTGGTTCGTCTATGTGTGTAGCATCGTTGGTCAGCCAGCCAGCCAGTCAGTCAGTCAGTCACGTACGTGCGTAGATCTTCAGGTTCCAACGTAGCTGGGTGTTCTCAGTAAAACACACCTTCCTGGAGGTTCATCCTCCAGGAAGGAAAACAGAGAGACGAGCACAAACCTATAGACTAGTGTGGCTGAGTGAGTGTTTCCACTGAGCGTCTGTGTTCGGGTGTCGAGACTGTGTTCGGGTGTCGAGACTGTGTTCGGGTGTCGAGACTGTGTTCGGGTGTCGAGACTGTGTTCGGGTGTCGAGACTGTGTTCGGGTGTCGAGACTGTGTTCGGGTGTCGAGACTGTGTTCGGGTGTCGAGACTGTGTTTGGGTGTTGAGACTGAGAGGGATGTGTGTGTGTGTCTGTCTGGTGTGGGTTATAATGGACAGCAAGACACAGAGCCCATATGTAACTGCACCAGGACGTCCCACAGGCTGTTGTTTACCGTGGGAGGAAAGTGAAGCCAAGTGAGCAGAAAATGGGATGCATGGAGCTGAGGGCGTGCTGGCGGGATCCAGTTGAGCTGTATCTGCACGTCTTACCATGTTTCTGTTATGAAATGGCTACTCAATCAAATTGCTGCGTAATAAGTCCAAAAAGCAATTATTATTGTAAAACTTCAACAACCCTGTTTGTAACATATTCTACTTCCAAGGAAAAGTACAATGGCAATCTGGTGGACTATCAAGCTGCCTGTCTGGTGGAGCTGTGGCCCTAAACATGATCACCCCTGAATCAAACTGTCGCACCAAACCTAAATTCTAACTTTTTCCATAACATTTGTTCCTCAACAGGATAGTAAAACTTACACAAACACACGCACGCACACACACACACACACACACACACATGGCTACTCCCTGTTTGTAAATAATGGATGTGTGACACAGGTCTGTTAAAGTGGTCTCTGTGTCTGTATCTGCTATGCAGTATATTTGTGTGAGAGTGGCCGTGCCTCTCAAAGCATTAACCAATTAGCCCCATGTCAGCCGTTACCCTAACTCTGCTATCAGCTTTTATTTACTAGCTAAATAAATTAGAGAACGTAATGGGCCTAGCCCCAGCACCAAGCATTCTGTTCTCACCAGTGAAACACTGCCGGGGAGAAAAGGAGTTAGTCTGAATTGCGTTATACATTTGAATGAGACCATGTGTAGAAGCAGTGTCTGCATTCTAATTGGGAACGTATTTGCTACTTTTGAATCATACAGTGGCCCTCTGTGTTTCCCCCATTTTAACAGGTTGCAACGTGAAATCGACACGGATGTTGTCTGTCGAAGTTTGGAGAGGGTTTGGAATTCTTACGTTTTGATATTTTCACAGGAATTAATGTGTTTAAAAGTTGTTTCTTGTCTTATGCCCTATATATAAATTAAGTCAAGTGCCCTCTCGATGGTGACTGATACCGCGATACAAACAAATTCAGTCAATTGTCTCTTGCCCATTGAAACAAACATCACTTATTTTTGTCCAGGTTTTAATTAGTGCCAAGGTAATGTTTCCAGATACTTGCCAAGGGCTCACCAAGACAACACTGGGTCACTTTGTCTCAACTAGAGCCATGCAGCGCGATTTATGTCCTCAACTTGTTTACTGGGTAGTCTGTGTAGCCTTGCCTGCCGTGTCCCTAGCCTGCCGTGTCCCTAGCCTGCCGTGTCCTTAGCCTGCCGTGTCCCTAGCCTGCCGTGTCCCTAGCCTGCCGTGTCCTTAGCCTGCCGTGTCCCTAGCCTGCCGTGTCCTTAGCCTGCCGTGTCCCTAGCCTGCCGTGTCCCTAGCCTGCCGTGTCCCTAGCCTGCCGTGTCCTTAGCCTGCCGTGTCCCTAGCCTGCCGTGTCCTTAGCCTGCCGTGTCCCTAGCCTGCCGTGTCCCTAGCCTGCCGTGTCCCTAGCCTGCCGTGTCCTTAGCCTGCCGTGTCCCTAGCCTGCCGTGTCCCTAGCCTGCCGTGTCCCTAGCCTGCCGTGCCCACGTAGCCTCGCCTGTCTGTCGGTTGGTCCTGCCCTGTCTGTCTCTCCCCGTCCAGAAATAGAAAGACCCAGTCTGAAGTTAGGAGTAGCTTTTATCTGCCTGCTTGCGCTGCGGGGCTGAATAATTAATGCAGACAGAGTAGAACCCTCTGGGGTGGTGGGCTGGGAGCCGCTGTACCCTCCCCTCCTCCTTCACCCTCCATCCATCCCTCCATCCAGCCCACAGAGGACCTCTTTCTTCCCAGCATCCACCCCACTTTTCCTCAAAACCTGCTGGTGTGCTTGTGTCCTTCTGCCTCTCTCTCCTGTGTGTGTGTGTGTGTGTGTGTGTGTGTGTGTGTGTGTGGGGTTACTGGAAGAGAGCGGGATTGTGCCTTGTCAGTAACAGTGGAACGGCCAAGTCTCCTTTCCTCGCCAGAGAGCCGCCGTCCGAGCAGTAGACAGACACTCGGGCTAGGTGGCTCTGGGGAACGGCTGCCATGGCAACAGATTCCGGCTGGTCAGTCTAGTGTTACCATGGAGAGGGAGGAGGGGGGAGAGAAGTGTAAAGAGATGGGGGGGGAGAAGGGGGGAGAGAGGGGGAGAGGCCGTGGGCAGATAGGGAACAGCCATGAGCCTGACCTCGGCAGGGAGCAAGGTTGTGGGGGTCAGTCAATCTGATCTCTCTTTGTTTGCCAGGGCAGTACTGAGTGTGTGTGTGTTCCTTTTTATGCTACACACACACTTTCACACGCACCCGCGCGCACGCTCAAATACAGTGCCCCTCCTACTGTGTGTTAATGAGTGTTCTGGACCAGTGATCTCAGATTTCATAGCCATCTTGCTATGCCTTCCACAATTCCCCGAAGCACCATATCAACGCGCACACATCACACACACATCACACACACATCACACACACATCACACACACGCACACAAACACACTAATCAATAAGCGTCTCATCAGAACTAATCAATGTTTATTATTTGTTTATTTACACGTTGTGGTCCAGATATGAATTAAAGCCAGTGGTCTGTCCTGCTGCTGGTAGAAATCTTCTCCTAACAGTGCCCCTGTAGTATCAAGTATTTTGATTGGAGTCTCTCACAGTCTGTCATTGTATATTCATTTGTTTGTGGGTCTCTGTTGTTCACTTGCTTGTGCGTGGCGCCTGCAATGCCAGGATAGTGGGCTCCATTACCGAGACTGCAAGACTCTCTGGATGAAATTATTTGTATATAGTGTTAGTTGGCCGGTGATGACCTTCTTTAATCTAGTTGTTGATCTGCTCCAGGTTATGCAAAGAAAGAGAGTGGGATGCCCTGTTCAGAGTTCTTTAAGGTTGAAGGAACCTAAAAAACTTTGTTTTTGTATAGTAACCCCCTCGGTGGGGGTTCTCTTTGTTATTCTGCACCTCTACTAACTAGTTTTCAGGTGTGGGCCCCAGCTTATACCTTTGGCTGGAATATTTACTCAAGACTAGTTTTTCCCTTAAAAAGCTCCACTGGACATCCAGTGATTGCAGGCCCAGTGGTATACACCAGTGAAGTACAGCAAGCTGTTTCCTACCTGCTGTTAATCTTCTCCTAAACCTCCGACTTCCTCTGCACTTAGGCAGATATATTACAGTGGAAAGGTCACAGAGGCCCAGTGGTGTACACAAACCCGTGCTGAGAGAAAAGACGGCCGACAAACTAAGGCAATGAATAACTGACCTTTTACCGGGAGGAGAATTTACAAGAGCAGAAAAATGGAACCCACTTCAGTCCTCTGTGGATGTTGTTGATATGGATGGAAGCTGTAAAAACAGAATTGTTTGTTATCTCAAATGTTAACCAAAAGGTTAGTGGAGTTTTTTCTTTCAATTTTTTGATGTGGTATATTTCATAGAAGTGTAGTGTATATAAATGAAAACATTCATCTCTTTGGTTGGAGTATGGATTGGTTCTTGTTTAAAAAAAGAATTTGCCCTAGGAGTTGCACGTAATCAGACATTATTTTCTAGGGACAGGAAGGCCAGCATGGTAGATAAACCCAGTGAAAGTATTTTGCCAAACCCGACCCAGAGGTGCTACAGGCGAAACGGTGCCATTACCAACTAAAGCACACATCCTCTGACCCCTGAACTCTCTGCTCTGGTCAAGAAGCTTCTGTCTGCTGGACAGAAACCATTGTCTGTTAGTGCGACGGTCGTGTCTGACCAGTAAGTGTCTGTGCGCGCGCGTGTACGTGTTTTTTCCATGACATTTTATGAGAGCTGCCTCTGTCTCAGCTGATGAATGATTCCACATGGCCAGCCAGAGAAAGAGAGAGAGAGTGAGAGAGAGAGTGATGAACAAGAGATTGGAGAAGGAGAAGAATTGGTTGCCAGACACGCTGGCTGGCTGGATAACCTTGAAAATGCCCCACTGCACTTAACCCCCCCACACCCCAGCAATTATTGTCCTGAGTGTATATAATACTAACTAACGCTGCATGAGAAACGTTTAGAGCGAAGTGGAATCAACCACAACTGCAGTGAGAAACACCACTGCATGTTCTCAGTGTTTCTGTCCGCGACCTAATAGAAGACCAACCTAACCCAAGTGAGGTGTCAGGAACCTGGTGTTTCTCCTCTGAAGCCAGGAGTATTCACGCTCCACTTCATCAATCCCAAGTTCCCGTGAACTTAGTACAACACCACACACACACACACCACACACACACACACATACAGTTGATGGTTACACTTTGATCTTTTCTAATGGAAGACACAAACAGCCCCCCCCCCCTCCAGTCAGACAGCTGAATGTCCACACTGCTGAGACAGCGTCAGTCGACGGCTTCCTGCTCTGCATTATCAGGAAGTGGCGAAGTGGACGCTGTTCCAGGAGCGGCCCCCAATTTGCTTCCTAGTGCACTAGTCCTGTCCCATGGGCCCTGGCCCTGCTTGGCTCCTGGTCAGTTGGAGTGCACTATGCAGGGAACAGGGCGCTGTTGATACCCCAGGGGAGGACTGTTAAGTGGGGGGACGTTGGACACTAATAAAGGAAGCTGTCAATTAGAGTCTGGTGGGGGCTGGAGATGGTGCCTCTTCCTGTTACTTCGATGGAAGGGGGCAGGGGGCGGGGCGGGGGGGGTGTATTATAAAGGTAGAATGCGCAGCCCTACAGTGCTTTGAGAAAGCCTCCCCATACAAAAGAAGCACAGTCTGTCTGTAAACATCCACAGAATCATCCACTGGAATAGCCAGAGACCCTCTCCTCTTTTCTCCTCTCTTACGCTCCTCTCGTCTTCTTTCTCCTCCTCTCTCCTTATCCTCGCTTCAATCTCTTTTTTTTTTCTTTCTCCTCGTCTCCCCCCCCCCCCCCCCTCCTGTAATGTGTGCCTGTGTGTTTTTTGGTGGGTGTGAGATCCCACAGCCTGTGTGTATAATAGGGGATGTGGCCCTGGATCGATAAGCATGGTGCCTGGGAATTAATGTGAGGCCGGCAGGCTGTCTGTCATACGGAGAGGGGGAGAGGGGGAGGGAGTTAGAGAGAGGAGGAGGGGAATGGAGAGAGAGAGGGCTGGAGAAGGGAGAGAGATTGAAAGAAGGTGGGTGTGGATGGAGAAATGAAAACTGGGCCAAAGGAAAGCGAAATGATCCCTGTGATTATATTGAACTATCAACTTAATTATACCGACCTGTCCCTGTGATTATACTCAACTATCCAGGTGTTAATACTGACCTATCCATGTGATTATACTGACCTATCCATGTGATTATACTCAACTATCCATGTGATAATACTGACCTATCCATGTGATTATACTCAACTATCCATGTGATTATACTCAACTATCCATGTGATAATACTGACCTATCCATGTGATAATACTGACCTGTCCCTGTGATTATACTCAACTATCCATGTGATAATACTGACCTATCCATGTGATTATACACAACTATCCATGTGATTATACACAACTATCCATGTGATTATACTCTACTGGTCGTCTTCTGCTGTATTGGAAGTGGGTGCAGAGGCCTGTTGTCTGAGGTCTCTGTGATGGATGGTATTTTTTCTCTCCACTGTTCCTGATAAATAGTCCTCTCCCACGAGACACAGAAAAGGGCAGTCTATTGCCTTCAAGCGCACAGCACCCGAGACAAAGACCAAAGTTGGTTTGACTGAACCGCCCAGCTGTACGTTTTCTGCCCTAAATAAAACGCTGACCAGGCAATGGAGGGAGGGGGAAATCATAATGGAAAAGAAATTAAAAGATAATTGTGGTATTACTTTTGAAGAATGATCTCTCCGAAGAGGAGGGCTAATAGATCTATCTGTGCCTGTGAATGGTGATGTGTTGTCTCTGGTCTACCTCCAAGAAGACCAAGAAGAAAAGAAAAAATAACACCTGGATGCCTTATCGTCAATATATTGTTTCTTGCCACTAAAAACATCTCTGTAAAAAAAAAAACAATAACTAGTGGATACATGAACATTTTTATTTACACCCTCCAACCTTGTGTGTTAGACTCCCTGTTCTCCATTGTTAAGGGGAGCTCCTCCCTCATTCATATTGTACAGGGGGCCTTTATGGTGACTGTGGACAGGTGGTTGGTGTTCCACCTGAATACTCAGATCCTGAGGATCATCTTGGCTGGAGACTCCCCCCTCTCTCCTCCCTCTCTCCCCCTCTCTCCCCCACTCCCCTGGAGCGTGTCTTGTCTCAGGCCCCACCTGAGGTACATCTGGCCTTTTGACCTCTGCTCGAGAGCGCTGAAAGGCTTTAGGGGAATTGGACTGGTTCCCCCGCTGAATGTGGAACAAAAAGCTGCCAAGTATCAGAGGACAGAGACCTGGCTGGACAATAAGCTCTAGAGCGCTCTCTCATGCACACACACACACACACACCCCCAGCAGGCAGCTTCGGTCCATTGTGTGTAGGATTGGGTTGAACCCTGCTGCTTATTAAAATGTTAACCTGCACATCCTTGCAACCCTCTTCACCTGTCTGGACTGTCTGACTTCACTACATTTGGGACTAAAATGTCCCCAAACCGGTCAAATTGGAACAAGGTGACTATATTTCTCCTGGCCCTATTTAGATTATCTTTCTTGCGGGTTTTCTTGCTTGAGTGGTTTAGGGCTGAAGTTACAATTGGGGTTCCGTTTAGAAGGATGGTTAACCTTAGACATTGCCAATTAGGCATTAAGGGTAAGTCAAGTTTAGGCATAAATGTTAGGTTATTGCGGTTAAGTTTAGGGTGAACGTTAGACTTAGGGTACGATTTAGGGTTGCGATTAGAAGTGGGCCATTGACCTGTGTGTGTGGGTGTCTCCATTTAGATTGCTGAGCAACTTGTGTGTGTGTGTGTGTGTGTGCTTCTGTCTGTAGTAGAGTGTGTTTGTGTGAGAGAGAGAGAGAGAGAGAGAGAGAGAGAGAGAGAGAGCAAGAGCGAGGGAGATGTGGCCGTGCCAGGCAGAGGAATGGGAATGGAAGTCCAGTGTAGTTTAAAGCTGCTCTCAGAATTTCCTCCTGCTTGTCTGAGGTGAAAACTTCAGAGGCACTTCACTGGTTCAGAACACATCTACACTGACATTGGCCGGCGGCGGCGCGTGTGTAGTTGGTGTTGGACAAGGGTTGCTTTGCCTGGTCAGTTGATTCCGACAAGTTCACTTATGGTCGGCTGGGGAACGTGTTCTCCTCCAAGTGTCGGGCTGCTGGTGAGTACTTCCTGGTTGATTAAGAAGCCTGTTGAGTGGCTGTGTGAGTCAAGGCCTTAATGCAGACATGTTCCCCTTCTATTTCTCTCTCACTCCTTTTTCCTGCTCTTGTGCTCCCTCTCTTCTCTCTCACTCCTTTTTCTCTGCTCTCCCTCCCTCCATCCATCTCCCTTTCTCCTCCTTTGTTTTGTGCCATCCTTCACTTCTCCTGTTTTATCGTGCAGACAGCTCCGCCAGCCGTAATCTGGGGGTGGGGACTGGATTGGGGGGGGGCAGGGCCTAGAGAGGGGGGGCTGATGGATGGATGAATGACCAGGTGATTAAAATTCGCCGCTGACGAAGCTCCTTTAAGAATCACTGGTGCAGTAATCTGACAATCCTCAGACCTCCTCACCACCTCTTACAACTCCTCATACTTCACCCCCCCTCAGGCCTCCTCACCACCTCTTACAACTCCTCATACTTCACCCCCCCTCAGGCCTCCTCACCACCTCTTACAACTCCTCATACTTCACCCCCCCCCCCCCATACCTTCTCACCCCTTGTCAACCTCAACTCCTCACCCCTCTCAACCCTCCACCTCCTCAAACCCCTATTACACCCTCTTCTCAGAGTGGGAGGGAGGGGGGGGGGGTGGCTGGATGTGTGGGTCCTATTGCAGGGCTTTACCAGGGAGTGTGGAAGTCTTGTGTCACAGCTGACTGTTTGACCTTGGAGGAGACTTCTGTCTCCCCCCGTGTCCCCACCCCCCCACCCCCCCACCCCCCCACCCCCCCATCCCAGTGGTGCTGGTCTGACCACAGCCAGTCGGACTGGGAGGGGTGAGTTCTGGGCTTGGTGAAAAGGCCCCGGTGGACCTCGGTCGCGCGGCACATTGAACCATTTCTCTTGCGCGGTCAAACGTGGTGCTTCTCGCGTACTTCTAGCCTTTGCTGGAAAACCAGATCGGGGGGGAGAGAGGTAATATTACCATTGAACAGAGGGAGGTGCACGAACCTCTGATCAATCGCGGGCTGTGCGCGTGCGCGCGCATGTTTCTGTGTGGTGGGGGGGCGGAGGAAGTATAAATGACTCCGTGTTAGTGTGTGTGTGTGTGTGTGTGTCAGGTTGGGACGACCGCTGATTGGGACGATCTGCTCTCCAAAAACATCTCCCTGAGTGCTGCCGTTCGCTACACTAACAATGTGTGATGACCATGCCCAGTTTATCTGGGTCAGAACCAGAACCGTCTAGATCTGACCGTAGTCATTTGGCTGCGGCTGAGTCTCTGGCACTTGTTTTAACCGCTCCTATGTGACGATTCAATTAAGAATCTCATTTTCCTCCGTGTTCTTCGGCAGTGTAAAAGGACAGGCCTGGGTAGTGGCCCAGTGTTAGTGTGGCCTCGCCGTGTACCTCGCTTCTCAGTCCTCCTCTCTTCTGGACTTCGGGACAAACAGCGTTGTGTGGTTGTGGTATTTGGGGGCGGCCGGGGTCCTGTCCTCCACTTTGAGGTAATAAAATGTCTCCTTGACATAGCAGATGTCCGCGTTACCCCACCTAGATCTGGCTGCTATTGAAAAAGAACAGCCAATTTCTCTTTAAATATGTCTCTGGTCAATGGTGAGGTTAATTGAAACATAAAGGAATGTGTTCTTGGGGAGCCTGGGATCAATCAATCTGATCCCTGAACACACACACACACACACACACACACACGGTCTACTCTAACACCTTCACTTCATCAAATGTAATTGGAGGAAAGTTGTCGATATGGCAACAAAAGTGCCTTCTGGACGAGCACAAGGCACTGAGGGCTGGTGTGTGCGTGCGTGTGTGCGTGTGTGTGTGTGTGTGTGTGTGTGTGTGTGCGTGTGTGTGTGTGTGTGCGTGTGTGCGTGCGTGGGGCGGGCGCTGTGACAGACTTGGTTTCTAGCCTGACGTATCTGATGTGTGTTCATCGGAAGAAACCGTGATAAAAACGTGTGAAATGTTTCTGCAGCACAAACACTTACACAGCCCTCACTGGTTGGTCAAAATAGATTCAGACGTACTTCTCTTGTCTTGGTAGACATGCTCTCCTCTGTGGGACGAAACTGTTCATATCGACGTAGTTCCCGTTTAATCTCGACAACCGGTCATTGTTACAGTGTTGTAAGGTATGTGTTAATGTTTCATTGTTGTCATGTTAAAATGTTGTAATGTTCAGTCAATATGGATGCTGGGTTTGACTTCCCTTCATCTGGTCTGCTTGTAAGACGTGTTAAAGAGCTCAGTCTGTTCTGTGGCTCTGTGAGGCGTGACAGGAGGAGGTTGAGGAGGAAAGCGAGAGAGAGAGGAGGTGTTAGAGGAGGAGAGAGATGGGAGGAGGGGGAGGAGCGATAGAGAAGGAGAAGCTGCGTTTTGTCTCATTAATTAGCACCAGCAGAGATTAGCTTCTCTCACCTTTAAGCACCATTGATTAATTCTTCTGCCCTTAATGAAAAGCTTATTTTAATTGGCTAATTCCAGGATAAGGGCTAAATTAACCTGCTGAATAAAAATGGGTGTTATCGTGAGAGGTTAAGGGCTAATAAAGAAAGCTATGAGGATGCCTGCTTCTCCCCACTAAGCCTCTGATGAGCTACTTAACGAAGGGACTCAAAGAAACTAGGAGGAATTGGTGACATTAATTGTGGTGGTGGGAGGGGAGGACTGTGCTTAAAATGTATGGTCGTTTCTAAGTAGTGAGACCAGTATGAACATATCCTGTATTAAATGTGGAACAAGCATATAT